>NW_025729108.1:300000-600000 GCF_021461385.2 Schistocerca piceifrons
GAGTTTGTCTGTGAAGAGACAACTCCAAATCTGGCTTTATACAAAGCTTAATCACAGTTAACGTGTGGCCCACCGACGTAATTTATTATTCACAAATTTAATCGCTTATTACCGTGCTAAATGTAAAGTCTGACTGCTGTCTGCACATTTATTATCATTCTCTCCCGTTTTCATTTACACCAGAAGAGAGCCATTACTCGGGAGAGAATTAGACTGCCGACATTTCGGAGCGCTAGCAGCGGCAGCGACAAAGCTCTGTAGGCTTCAGGAGACGGAGAAATAACCGAAAGATAAATTCTACGTTAGTGCGATCTGAATGTGCGATTACATGTGTTCAGAGTGCATACAGTGTCATTATGCGAAAGCGAACATGATTTCACGATCCCGTGTAATCCGTGCTTTCGTTCGAGAAGTATCGGAAGATAAGTCGCGACCTATTTGGAAGTCACAAAATTATGTAAGTGTAACGTATGTGAAAAACTGGAAGAATTTAAACAGTGCTGCTTGAGCGAGGTTTGCCATCGAGTACTGGTAAAGACGCCTGACATGACGTGACAAGTGTGCTAACCGCATTCGAGTTCAGTGCTTATTCATTCGATAAAATCAAATGTGCTTCAAAACAGCAAAACGATGGACTGCTATGGTATCGATTCTTACTTTTAAAATACAGAAGGAAATCCGGCATCTGAAACTGCTCTTGGAGAATCGATATGAAAGTTTGATTAACTTGTACTCATGGCAGATAGTTTTATATTCTGACAGAATGTAACTTTTGCAGTGTTACTTGAAAATGGCCATAAGGCCGAAATTGCAATAGTAACAATAAATATTTTATACAGTCAACGGCGACTATGATGTCCTTTAAGCGATATGATAGTGTTTAGATGACGATCCAGAAGCGGTAAACGGAGATCGTTTTATGAAAAACACATTTCGTAGCCATATGTAGGAGTGTTCACAGTCTAATATAACAGTCGCGACACTTCGCCTCGATTTTGTTGCCTACAGCGCCAGCAGCGCCCCAAGCGGCTGGTAGGTTACACTGTGAGTTCGGCGCGATCGTGAAGGAGAATAGTGGTTGTTTATTTTGATTTTTACAATGGCTTTTACTGGCGGGAGCGTTTGTAGCGCAATAAATTGCACCAACAACAGAAAGAAGACACCAAAGCTGTCTTTTTTTAGGTTTCCTAAGGATCCTGAGAGGTATAACCATCATGTTACTAAACTGTATCGTCAGGATTCACTTGCAAACTATATGTGTATAAATGATGAATGTTTCGTTTTAGGAGCAGAAAATGGCTTGTTAATAGCAGGCGAGAAGACCTCATGAAGAAAGACCCAGTGTACCTGTATAGTAATATTAGGTTTTGTTCGCTACATTTCGAACAAAACCAGTTCATGAACGCAGACAACAACAAACTCGTGTGGAATGCAGTACCCACCCTGTTTGACATTCCAAATAAGCCACCTCAGCTGACGATGAAGAGGAAACTGCCACAAAGATTCGACAGTCAATCTAAAGCAGTAAAACAGTCCTATGACACAGAAGCAGCTGGTTCAGCTCACCATGTATCAGTGCCAGATTCGTGTGAATCGTCAACACAGACCTGCTTTGACGATGAAGTGGTTAGATTAAGTGCAGCTGTTCGTGTCTTGCAAAAGCGTGTGAAGTGTCAGAATGTGCAAATCGGTAGACTTCGAGCGAAACTATTACGGGACAAGGAAAGTGCCTACAGACAGCGACAGAAATTGTATCAGAAGGAGCAAGTGAACAAGGAAATTATACAAATATTTGGTTTTTCGTGAAATGTAGTGTAATCAGCTCATTATAGTGTTTTCAGCATATTCTTCCCACTATTTGGCAGTTGCTTGTCCCACTTAGAATAATAAAAAGATGAAGGTCGTACTTGTGGCAACAGGCGAAAATGACAAACAAACGCAGTAGGCCTACAGAACGATAAACGAGCTGTCGATCGTTTTTGCAAGTAGAGGTACATGTCTGTGCTTCTGACATGTGAATCTGTGTGTTTATATTCTTTTGATATGAACGTGGTAAGCTGCAATTCTGTCCAATGTCACAAGTGTTTCTTCACGAATGTGTTGTAGCTTGCCACTCTATTCATGATTTTTGTCCGTGCTGGCGCTTATTTTAGAATCATTTTTAGAAACATATATGCCTTCTGATACCACACAAACCCTTGGAGGCAAGAAAATAACTCAAATAATGCGGAAATTACGTAGGAAATGGATGTAAACAAACATTATGCTTACGACGCGTCTGACGTTCACCTTACCTACCGCTTGGAGCGCTAGTGTCGCTCCATCTGTCAAACGGCAACAACTTTTACAGCAGTGAGTGTCGCGACTGTTATATTAGACTGTGGGAGTGTTAAAGTACGTTTCATATTCTCTTTGGCACAAGTAAAGAGAATATTAAAATATAGTTCCTTTTCCAGAACGGGATGATATACAAAAAAATGTATTTTTCTCTTCACATTTCTCCTCCGTTCTACATTTATAAATGTGTACAAAAAGCTATCTGAATTCCTATTTCCATTACTTTATACAACGTCGTTCATGGTTGTGTGACAGAATGGTGTGCAGTACATGTACTATTCCGTTTTTGAACTATTTATTCCATTCTTGCATCTTGCTGCTTTATCATTGTCGAGCACTGCAAGACGCATACTGCCATCTGCCGGCCAACGGATACACTGCGTCCTCCGTAACTCCTTTCGCAGTTCACGTCTTCCGAACACTAGGCGCCAACCGAACATGTCTTTTCACATCCCTGGTTCGGCGCGAATCACGCATTTTCATGAGACAAAACAGAACACTCGTACATTGATATCTGTTCTTGTGAGCGAGGACGGAAAGCCATAGCACATTGGAATGAAACAAGGTAAAATAAAATATCTGCGAACGGAGAAGACTGCCACGTCAGAGAGACAGGCGACTGCGATCTCAAATCCGCCTCCACACAGCACCAGAGAGTATCGTATAACGCAGTCAGGCGGCGTGTATTAAACATTAGATAGCATTCGTTATCGAGCGAAATACGTACCACAAATATATCTTTGATTTACTTGTGAAAAGAATGGAAATAAATAAATCCTTTTTTTCATCTGTGTTTCCAACACTGAACGCAACATTTTTGGTCTCAGAAGAAAAAATAAATGATCTGAATCTTCTTGTTCGAGTTCGCTCCCAACGAAGTGTAACTTTCAGCAACTTAAAATAATACGTTGTACTATTTTTGTATTTAGTACTTCTGAAAACAAATCACCATTCGTGGCGTGGGGTAACAAGAGGCATAAGCAATTAGGTGCGACGCTGGAACAAGCGTTATCTGAATGGAGAGAGAGAAGCAGGCTTCAGAGAATGCGGTTGCGAGTCACGGGCTGGGAGCGACCGTCTGTGTGGCGCATCTCGAAACGGGAAATCTAAACTAAATCAACAGCAGCGGCACGCGAAGGGCGGACAAGTTCTCTTACGTAGGAAGAGTACCCAGAAATCTGGGCGGGGACATGGCACTTCGTGGATAGATTAAAATGCAACCATTACACTTGGTGCTGGCAGTACCGCGGCTGCTAACTCCGAATAATTTTCTTCAATGTCATCTATTGCCATCTATTAGGCAAACCAGAACATGTGGAATGTTTTTACTCCGAGTTTTTCTTAATACTTGTTACGTTGACGTCTAGTGTATTGTACTATATGTCGTAGTTATGTATTTGCTGCAGCTAACCGTAAGTAATCGGAACAGAAAAAGCCAGGACTTGAAATGCATACGCCCCGTACGCTTTGTTTACGGGACCAGCTGTTGGCGGGGCAACACATCAGCTGTCGCCTCCCCTCCTCTCTTCAGCGCTGCCCCCTCTCCACGCCAAGAACTGGCCAGCGGCCATCATTGTTCCTCAGCCAGTAAGAGCGCTCCGCGCGATGACGTATCTTATCACCATGTGCGCTGCCGGCTCCAGCATCTCGACACGCGGAGCGTCCGAGTAGTTACAAAAACAAACCGCAAATTACTGCCCTATCCTCCGTGTGTGACAGACTACAATGCACTTAACAACATTTTATATAACTAACAGCTTTTTTAAAACTCTTATTCTAGATGATTAGCAGTTTCGAATTCATCGTTGTTTCTGGTACACGCTAGGCGCGTGATATTTGTCGCTGCAGTAGCGGCCGGTCTCTCGCGGCTACACGCCGTCTCACATGACCGCTGACTTGCCGGTACCTACTCCGCACCTACGCGTGCGCTGCGCGCTCGCTAACAGCTCCGAGCTGGTTTCTTTCATGCCGCCGGAAGACACGGCAAGCAAAATTCATTCAAACATCCCAATAAATCTTAACATAAATATTAAGTAGGTGTGATTCATTGTTTAAATTCTTTTCCTTGTTTTGTTTCACATTAGCTGGATAAATTACACGAAGTTCTTAACGATTTACATTATTCTGCATACCTTAGTCTACAAATCTTATAAGTGAAGTTTCATTATTGCTTTGATTCATTGTATAAGCTACAAACTACAGCCCTAACACTCTTACACACCGAACTATGAGGAACCTTTAACGTTATCTTCCTTGGACAAGGCCAGATATGGGCAAACCAACGCAATGCCACGGGTTTTTCACGCTACTGACGAGGCACAAACGACCAATCGTCCGGGCTGCCGTATATCGGTGGACGATTGTTCCTTGGTTGCTACTCAGTTATTTTTGCTCTCCCCATTTATTTTACTCTACCGCCATGGTTATTGTTCTATCCTGTTATCCTTCTTCTGTCAATGAGGAGGCCCCTACAACATGGTAGGTACCCTCTTCCGACAGTACCGGTCTTTTAATCTTACCATCCATTCACACCGAGATATCGCTTCTCCCATGTTGCAGTCTCCCCCCCAAAATATCGGCCGATGATCCCTTGTGAGACACGTACTTTGCCTCTAATTAGCCGGCGATGTAAGCGCTACGGGAACTGTGCCTAGTTGTCCTTTCAGTTCAATTTGTTATCGTCAGTTTTAAAACTAACACACACGCAGCCTAGCACCCAGCCCCAGGTGGCCAGTGTTACATGTTAACGTTGAGCGTTCTGGATACTTACCGCGTTATTATTACACATCATTGCGTTTTTATTTTCCTGTCAGTATATATCTTTGTGTTTAATTATGTCTATGCCAGCGCTAGTGATTTATATTTCATGATTTTCATTTTATGTATTGTTATGTACTGCGCGTACAAAAAGTGACGCTATTGATGCATGTATGCTATTCTAGCTTCAGAGCTATTTTTATTACTTGAACAGTCGACGTTTTCCTAGTACAGCAAGTCGCTAATAACGCCGCTGATACCTTTATTCCATGTGTCGCAGGAGACCCGTGTGCCTGCACTAATTCCTTATTAAGTCAGACGGACGCCCTGAGGCCCGCTGAACCACGGTATCGCAGGTAGCTCCAATGCACTGCCTACCCCTCAATTATTAGACAGGTTGCCTTAGCACTGTCCGCAGGTTGCTCCATTGCCCTGCAAATTATATAATCATCAATCCAAGTCTGCAGATTGCACTAATGCACTGCTGAACTTAATAGTCGAGTCACTCGCAGGTAGCTCATACGCACCGTGAACTTGTACTTGCACGTCACCAAATCCTAGGCTCCTCGATCGACCACAAAACAGTTCATACATCAATTACCGTGAGACAAATTTTCCGCACACTAGGCTTTTGGCACTCAACCACAAATGAACTGAGCCCCAGACGCTCTTTTATTAAATTTTATACAACGCCACTGTTGTTATACACACGCACACACTTTCTGTTGGATTCTACTGACGTAGTCCCTTATGCACTTCGTCAACCGACTAAAAAACAACATCCCCTGACGGATTTCGTATCCAATTTGGAAGTTTATGTTCGGGAAATATTCCCTTGATTTTATTTCTTGTCATATATTATTACTTCATTGTCATGCTTTGTTACTATCAATTTATAGTTATGATTCATGTTTAGTACACTTTATGGTTATGTCATTTTTGTGTCATATTCGGTATTCCCTTTTAATTTTCATTGTTTCCTCGACTGGAAGTATCTCTGATAGCACCTATTGGCCTTCAATTCGTATCCGCCATCAGCTACCATTAGTCACACATTTACACAACACTTCATATGCACAATAACACACTTACAACACACTCATACTGTTTATATTCACACTACCTTGGTGGAACCTGTTGATGTTACCAGACCTCTATTGTGATATACTAAGTACACGAACAAGGCTTTTATCGTTTATGCCCTCCGCTCTTCGAAAGGGGAAAGGGAAGTACGTACGTATGTATGTACATTATCTTCAGTAGCAGTTTCTTTTAATGAACAACGCTGAATATTCAATATCAGTTTACCTGTTGAACACTTAAGTTATTCTGTTAAATTGGAATCAAACGTCTTTGTGACATCAGCTATTCGTTTACTATTGATTTGCAACAAACTGTTACTTTCAAGTTGCACTTACAATGTCTTAGTCTCGGACGCAGAGCCACTAGCGCTCTCCGACGCTGTTATCTGAGCTCAGCACTCTGCCGGCTCAGCGCTGATAAACCTGCGCTGCGCCGCCTCCACTGCTTCACGCCCAGCCTCTCTATTCACGAGCAACAGACTCGCTCTCGCTAACATTCATTTCCGACTTCAGTACAGTTAATCTATTGTTAATCTATTGACCACTTCTGTAAGTAAAGATCCTATGATTATTGAGTTAACTTGAGGTGTCCTAACCTCACTCGGGTTTTCTACAACTGAAAAACACCTCAATATTATTTCTGAAACTTATGAATTACTTCACCTGTCTCGCCGTGTCGAGCCTTAGCGGGGTGGGTGCCCCTGCGTAGTGGCCAATGCGTGGGAGGTACCTAGGCCGTGCGGGTTAACACCACGATCACAGGATTCCTTCTCATTTTTATTCATTTATAAAAAAAAAGAAAAAAACTTTCTTCTTATAAAACCTCAAATTAATTAACGACACTTGTCCTTCGTGCCATAGAAGGTTGAAAAATTTTTCCGGCGAGTTACGCTTAGTCTGTGCTGCGTAGTACTGCCTCCACGCTCAGTGTCTTTTTGGCTAACGTGTGATTGATCAGCGGATACTCAGTATTGAATTACACCATTGTCTTGCCGCTTTGTTGCCCCACGGCTGCCAAACTGTTGGTTGCCTGCCGTGATTCTACTTTGTGGCCTTCATCAGTAAGCGTGACTGAACTGGTCCATCGTCGCTACTTGCCAGGTAACTATTGCTACGACGTTGTACCCCCTCTGTCATCTCTGAGTTACTCATCAAGAGAGCCAAGAAATTTTTACTTGTAGGGTCACTACTACTTTCTCTCGCAGTCGACCGTTGCCAACATTGGAAGCTGAAAGCAACCTCCGTTCAAATGGCTGTCAATTTATCATCAGCAATGGGAAGCACGTTAATCTCAATGATTGTCGTCGTCGCCGTTATGGCGCCTCCATTTCACGTCTACCCTTCCACATCTGGCGTGCTTTTTGGACGTCATCATAATCTGGTGCATACTCCACATTATGCTGTTGTGTTAGCTGATGTTAACTTAACATTATTAGAAGAGAAAGACCGAGCTTTATATGATACAGCTCGGCAATTGTCAAAATATGAAACCTTTTTGACGCAGACGAAGGAACATGAGTTTCTCCGATCTTTGTGGGAAGTGACTAGAATTATTTCAACCCTTCGGAGTCAATTGAACAGTATTAGGGATGCAGTACCACGGCCTCGTTTCAAACGCGCCTGGTTGATCCGTTGGAGGTACATTATTAAAAACTGTCTTTGGGACTCCTGACGAAACAGACGCAAAACTCTGGGATTTGGACACACAGCAAGCGCTTCCGGAAACACAAGTTAATCACGAAGTGTTGTTACATCAACAGGTGCTCCTGACCCATCTTGAGAATAACCTGTTAGCCACAACTAGACAAATACAAGTTGTAGCCGACAGATTAACACGACACTATGGTGCACTTGAACAATCCTTTAACCAAGAGTAGACTCATCTTCGCTCTGGATTACGGAATCTGACTATCACATTGGACATTGTGAAGATCACGCAGATTCTTTTATTTAATATACACACAGCACAGTTACACGTACACATGTTACACTCGACCATTCAACTCGGACTGCAAGGAAAACTCAGTCCACACCTGTTACCCTCAGAGCCCTTCTTGCACATCCTACACAATGTATCGTCGCAAATTTTGACCCCTAAACAAATGCTTTATGCCGTGCGGGAAAGCAACCTCCCCTTTTCCTGTGCTGCGTTGGAGGTCCGACTTACCCGTAATTCGGATGGTATTCGGATGCGAATGAGGTTGCCAATCACGTGCGCAAATTGCGAATACGAGTGCTATCAAATATACACTTTTCCAGTCTCTTTGGCCACCCTTCACCACCATGTTGTTTGGCAGACTCAAGAATTTTTAATAGTTGGTCGGGATCGACAAACCCATGCCACTCTCTCTCACGCTGAACTATCCAGTTGCACCCATACAACACATTACCTATGCTCCACGCAAATTTTACACTATAACACTACTGACTGCGAGATGTCACTGTTTCTAGCTGAAACTACTACACCTCCATGTCCTCGTGTTCTAGTCTCACTTCGTCAACCAATAATTCAACCTGTTGGCAACAGTTTTCTATTCGCTGTTCCACAGACTGTCACCGCCACCCTGGTGTGCCACCGTTCAATGTCAGAAACTGAATCATACCGGGTAACACTGAATAATAGTGGCCTAGTGTATAATAGTTCAAGATGTGACGTATACGCCGCTTCTAAGAGGATATCAGCTCAATTGCACTACACCTTTCATGTCACCATTCCCACATTTACCTTATACCTTCCTGAACTCTCTTTTAAACTCCATTACCATAAGAACCTAAAGAATTTACCGAATACCAATAATTCAGATCTACTCCAACCGATCAATCATCTCCTTACCCAGGAACATAACTAAGTTGCTGTTGACCGAGTGCCCTCACATATTGCTGATTGGCGCCAAACCAAGCCATTAACCACCGTTGTATGACCCAGCTCTGGTTCGGTAACCATCACTGTAATTATTGTGATTATAGTATCCTGGACACTCTGTAAAAGAGGGTTTTGCAAATGCTTCCTTCCGAGAAGTAGTACCACCCCACAACGTAAAGGTGAATATAACACCTGAACCTACCTGCCAACCTTGGTGCATGTGATCAGTCATGACCCCCCCCCCCCCCTTAGAATTAAGTTGTAGTCTAGGTGTCAGGTCAATGAATTAATTTTATAATGGATTTGTATTTCTATGTAAAGTCTATGGAATCACATTGTAAGTCATGTTGTTTTCTCTTTAAATTATTTTCATTTTGTAATGTTCTCATTCAAGCAAGGGGAAACTACAGCTGTAATTTTTCCTGAGGGCATTCAATTTTATTGTATGGTTAAATTTTCTTGCGTAAAATTTTACAGAGGTAAAGTAGTCCCCCATTCGGATCTCTGGGCAGGGACTACTCAGGGTGACGTCATTATCAAGAGAAAAAAAACTAATGTTCTACGTATCGGAGCAAGGAATGTCAGATCCCTTAACTGGGCAGGTAGGTTAGAAAAATTTAAAAAGTGAAATGGATAGGGTAATATTAGATATAAAGGGATTTAGTGAAGTGTGGTCTCAGGAGGAACAAGACTTCTGCTCAGATGAATACAGAGCTATAAATACAAAATCAAATAGGGGTAATGCAGGAGTAGGTTTAATAATGAATAACAAAAATAGGATCGTGGGTAAGATATTACAAACAGCATAGTCAACACAATATTGAAGCAAAGATAGACATGAAGCCCATGCCTACCACAATAGTACAAATTTATATGCCAACTACCTCTGCAGATGACGAAGAGATTGATAAAAAGTATGATGAGATTAAAGAAATTATTAACACAGTGAAGAAGACTAAAATTAATAGTCATGGGCGACTAGCATTCGATAGTAGGAAAAGGAATAGAAGGAAAAGTAGTAGGTGAATATGCAATGGGGGTAAGGAATGAAAGAGGAAGTTATCTGGTAGAATTTTGCACAGAGCATAACTTAATCATAGCTACACTTGGCTCAAGTATCATGAAAGAAGGTTGTGTACATGGAAGAGGCCTAGAGACACTGGAAGGTCTCAGATAGATTATATAATAATAAGACAGAGATTCAGGAGCCAGGTTTTAAACTGTAAGACATTTCCAGGGGCTGATGTGGACTCTGACCACAATCTGTTGGTTACGAACTGTATATTGAAACTGAAGAAACTGTAAAAAGATGGGAATTTAAGGTGGTAGGACCTGGATAAACTGAAAGAACCAAAGGTTGTAGAGAGTTTCAGAGAGAGAATTAAGGAACGATTGACAAGAACGAGGGAAAGAAACACAGTAGAAGAAGAATGGGTAGCTTTGAGAGATGAAATAGTGAAAGCAGCAGACGATCAAGTAGTTAAAAAGACAAGGGCTGCTAGAAATCCTTGTTGAATTTAATTGATGAAAGGAGAAAATATAAAAACGCAGTAAATGAAGCAGGCGAAAAGGAATACAAACGTCTCAAAAATGAGATCGACAGAAAGTGCATATTGGCTAAGCAGGGATGGCTAGAGGACAAATGTAAGGATGTAGAGGCATATCAGTAGGGGTAAAATAGATACTGCCTACAGGAAAATTAGAGATCTTTGGAGAAACGAGAACCATTGTATGAATATCAAGAGTTCAAGTGGAATCCCAGTTCTGAGCAAAGAAGGGAAAGCAGAAAGGTGGAAGGAGTATATAGAAGATCTATACAAGGGCGATGTAGGCCTACTTGAGGACAATATTATGGAAATGGAAGAGGACATAGATGAAAATGAAGTGGGAGATACGATACTGCTTGAAGAGTTTGACAGACCACTGAAAGACCTAAGTCGAAACAAGGACCCAGGAGTAGACAACATTCCATTAGAACTACTGATAGCCTTGGGAGAGCCAGCCCTGACGAAACTCTACCATCTGGTGAGCAAGATGTATGAGACAGGTGAAATACCCTCAGACTTCAAGAAGAATATAATAGTTCCAATCCAAAAGAAATCAGGTGTTGACACATGTGAAAATTACCGAACCATAAGTTTAGTAAGTCACTGCTACAAAATACTAACGAAATCTTTACAGACGAGTGGAAAAACTGGTAGAAGCCGACGCCGGGGAAGATCAGTTTGGATTCTGCAGGAATGTTGGCACACGTGAGGCAATAATGACCCTACGACTTATCTTAGAAGATAGATACATGAAAGGCAAACCTACGTTATTAGCATTTGTAGACTTAGAGAAAGCTTTTTTCAATGTCGACTGGAATATTCTCTTTCAAATTCTGAAGGTGGCAGGCGTCAAATACAGGGAATGACACGATATTTACGATTTATACAGAAATCAGATGTCAGTTATAAGGGTCGAGGGACATGAAAGGGAAGCAGTGGTTGGTAAGGGAGTGAGACAGGGTTGTAGCCTATCCCAGATGTTATTCAATCTGTATATTGAGCAATCAGTGAAGGAAACAAAAGAAAAATTTGGAGTAGGAATTAAAATCCATGGAGAAGAAGTAAAAACTTTGAGGTTTGCCGACGACATTGTAATTATGTCAGAGACAGCAAAGGACTTGGAAGAGCAGTTGAACGGAATGGACATTGTCTTGAAAGGAGCATATAAGATGAACATCAACAAAGGCAAAACAAGGATAATGGAATGTAGTCGAGTTAAATCGGGCGATGCTAAGGGAATTAGATTAGGAAATGAGACCCTTAAGGTAGTAGATGATTTTTGCTATTTGGGGAACAAAATAACTGATGATGGTCGAAGTAGAGAGGATATAAAATGTAGACTGGCAAGGAAAGAGTTTCTGGAGAAGAGAAATTTGTTAACATCGAGTATAGATATGTGTCAGGAAGTCGTTTCTGAAAGTATTAGTATGGAGTATAGCCAATTTAGTATTGGAGGACAGCGTGGAGGGTAAAAATCGTAGAAGGAGACCAAGAGATGAAAACACTAAGCAAATTCAGAAGGATGTAGGTTACAGTAGGTACTGGGAGATGAAGAAGCTTGCACAGGGCACAGGATAGAGTAGCATGGAGAGCTGTATCAAACCAGTGTCTGGACTGAAGACCACAACACCACACACACACACACACACACACACACACACAATATATATATATATATATATATATATATATATATATATATATATTACTATGACGATTGTAGAAAAACTATAACGACCCACTTCAAATCTACATAAGCTAGAGGCATGGGTTATGAAGGAGAACGCAAGCCAAATTTGAGTTAATTGTGCCGCTTGTTTAGGAAAAGTCAGTGTAGCAAATACTCTGATAAATTTATGAATAGTAGGATCGTATGACTTGAACAATGTAGGTAGACATAGTATCTACTAACAGGTGGAGTATAGATAGACGTAGTATCTACTAAGAGTTGGTTTGTATCTAAAGACAGTGTCTATTAAGAGTGTAGGAGTTGAAAAGTAGAGGAGGACTGTAGAGGATTGGATGAAGTGTCAACAAGGATATGTGAAGTGTATAACAGATTCATATTTTTTCCAGAGAATATTTAATTATAGTGTACATAAGCATTTGCTAAGGATATAGGGCAGGCATACCCACATAAAGATAGGACGACCTGTGGCCTGAAGAATAGGGGTGTTTTAAAAAGGGGCGTACCTACCAGAACGGAAGGAGGAAGTGCACTAATAGGGTCAGCCCACATGTAAGGTATAGGTACTGATGCTAGGGAAGTCACAACATTTAATAGAAATTATGCTGGTAAGTTTGAATTCTATGCACTTCTCGTATTATTATGTTTTATATGAGTTTACAAGTGTCGAAAGAATACTGCCATTTGCCTTGAGTTCCTCCAGACTACAAACTACTGTAAATAATGAAACTAGTATGTGCTAAAGAAAAAATAGTACAAAGAATTAGAATAAAGGATGAAATACTCTAGTGTCCGTGACACCTGAAGTTGACGATTGGAAATCAGGAATGTTGTCCGCAAGATTCCTAGATATGAAAGAATTGGCTCCAACATTAGGTGTAATGCTCAAGTTGTTATTATCAAAGCAGAATGAGAAAAAAAGAAGAGCTAAGTATTAAGTAAAAGGCTATCCACAATTATTAAAAGAAATATAATGTCTACTGGTTAAAATGTGAACTACAATTACCTGGAATATTAAAGTACATAGTGATTAAGTATAAAATATTGCGTGTTCGAGCTGAGGGGAGGGATATGTAGTGCTTCGAGAATTTCGGTGTAAATTGTAGATACACTCAGCCTTTCACAGTCTCGTACACCCGATACTTTAGATGTGAGTGAGAGAAAGGAACCCTATTTACTGCGCATTATCTGTGTGTGCAGGTATGAAATTCATCGTAAGAAGACTGTAGACGCGGCAGTCGAACGGGAAACTCAAAAATTGGCAGTTGTGATGAAGGAACAAGGAGCAGTTATGTATTACTCTGTGCTGTTTTAGTGACTATGATTATTGTAAAAGAAAAATGAACAACTGAATGTAAACTTTCAAATAACTTTATGTATTGGACTTGAGAGAAACAAGACGTGTTCATAAGTGCTGGTGTTTATTAAGCCAACTATATTGTAAATGTGTTCTAATCGCATCTGACGCTATGCAAGTCAGTTGACCTGCACAAGTTTTAATATTGATGTCGAAAAATAGTGAATTTGTTCTTTGTGGAAAGTGAAATATACCATGACTGAATCAAAAGATTTCTGCGAGTACCTAATTATTTCAAGAGTAGAGAGTGAGTCTGATAAATTCCTATAACCAGCATTATTCTTCAAGGAAGAAGAAGCTTTCAGAGATCGATGTAGCCGGCTATCCAGAGAAGAAGATAGACTTTGCAAGTCAACTGATGTGGATGCGGTGTGAATTTTGAATTCAGTCCGACTTGAAATCGCTTCTTGTAGTCAAAAGTGTTAGAAGTGGTAGTATAAGGACACTTTTGATGCCAATTGATATCAAATTAATTATTCAAATTAACTAAATTGATCAACTAATTACCTCCATTCCCTGATGACATCATGGGTTTTCCATAGTTAGTGTGTGTCCCCTTCCTCCAACATCCTTCTGGGAAATCCCTGCCCCTCCCCTCCGTTCACCTACAAAAAACGGTGAAAATTCAAATTTTGATGGGAAATTTAAAATTTAGACGTAAATTCGAATTCTGACAGTAAATTCAAACGCTAATGACAATGTATTACAGAGGACATAATAATAATTAATAATAAAATATTCTTTATAGAAATTGAATTTGCATATCATTTTGGAATACTAACACAGTCTAATTAAGACTTCACAATGCAAGATGGCTGACCTAGATCACTTGTGAAGTCTAATGTCCCTATTCCTATTGGTTGGAAATTCAAACATTGGCAAGCAAATCCGAATATTTTCTTCTGGCTTTGCCACTGATCTATCTCTAGACAATAGCTCTATCCAGTTTCGTGAATAACTGCAGGATGTTGGAAGATATTTTCGCTGTTAACCCAGCACCAGAGAGTTGCTCCAGCCATTCTAGCCAATAGCCCTATATGGGAAGGGTGGGTAACAGTGATAGGATAGCAACCTATCACAGTAGCCTCCTGCCAATCTACATGCAAATACATGCTGGGAAAAACATAACAATGGGTAATAACATTAGAACAGCGATATAATGTTAGAACAGCGACCCAATATCCCAGTGAGTCTATATATATATATATATATATATATATATATATATATATATATATATATATATATTGTATTTCAATTCCCCATCAGGGTTGGCTGGCAGCAGCATATGCACTGCTCTTCAGCCAAAATACATAGAAGAATATACAATAGAAGACATTTAAATATAACATAAAGGAGAAAATATGATGTGCATATATATATATATATATATATATAAAGGGGGAACATTATGGAACAAATAGACAAAAATGGGGTGACTGTAAAATGGAGGTAAAAACCTTAAAAAGTAGTGCACACAATACCACACACTGGGACAATTAAAAGAACACAAGGCGAAGTGTGACTGGAGCATAAAGGTATCAACAGATTGTGTAGCAAATAACAATCAATGACAGTAACACTATGTACAAGTCCAACACACAATTAAAATCACAGCTCTCGAAGCACAGGAGAACAGCACCAAACACAACACTGATGTAGCACACTGATGATGAGAAAAACAGAGGATCCGCCAGGTACATGGAGGTGAGGGAGGAGGAAAGCAGGGAGGGAGGGAAATGGGGGGGGGAGATGGGCGGGGGGGTATGCCAAAGAGGGCCAGGAGGGGAAGGATGTGGGAGGTAAGAGTTGAGGATTGGGTACAGAGACTTAAGGGGAGGAGGAAAATCAGCTCTGGGAGAAGGAGGGGAGAGGAAAAGAGGGACACTGGGGAGGGTGGCGGAGAGGAAGGAGAAAAGCAGAGGGTGGGGAGACCAAGCGTGCAGACAGTGTAAAGGATGCAGAGATGATAGAGGAAAAGAAGGAGGTAGGGGAAGGGGATGAGGTCGTACAGGAGGTGTGTGGGTGAAGGAAGGCAGATAGAGAAGGCAAGACAGAGTGCATGGCGTTAGAGGATTTGGAGGGCCTTGCAAAAGTGGGTGGGTACCAAGATCCAGGCAATGCTGGCAGAACAGATGATAGGACAGATGAGGGATTTGTAGGCGTGGAGGATGGTGGAACGATGCAATCCCCGTGTCTGACCAGACAGGAGTTTCAGGAGGTGGAGGTGGAAATGGGCTTTCTGCTGGATGGTCAAGAGGTAAGAGTTCAAGGTGAGGTGATGGTCGAGAATGAGGCCAAGGTATCTCAGGGTGGGGGTGAGCTGGATGGGATGACCACAAAGGGTGAGATACGAATCATGGAGACGGAAGGAGTGTTTGGTGCAGCCAATGATGATTGCCTGGGTTTTGGAGGGTCTGAGACGAAGGAACCTCTGGTTACAGCAAGTGGTGAACTGGTCAGGGTGGGTTTGGAGGGTGCATTGGGACCATTGAATGTGATGTCATCAGCATATTGGAGAAGGTGGACAGGTGGGAGTGGCGTGGGCATATCAGCCATGTACGAGAAATAGAGTTGGTCTTTGGCAGAGAAGGAGGGTCGGAAGTCACACTGGGTAAGGAGGAAGAAGTGGTGGTGGAGGCCTGCAGTGGGAAAAAGAGACAGGATTTGGTGTTGTGGAGGGTGACATAGGAAGGACGTCGCAAGAGGAAGGAAGCGACCAGATGGACAAAACTGATAGGCGGGGCGTAGTTTTGGACTTTAAAGAAGAGACTGTTATGGCATACATGGTCATAGGCATTGTGGAGGTCGAGGGGAACAAAAATGGCTGAGTGGCTGGAGTTAAGGTGGAGGGAGAGAAGGTGAACAAGGTTAAGGAGTTGGTCTTTGGCAGAGAAGGAGGGTCGGAAGTCACACTGGGTAAGGAGGAAGAAGTAGTGTTGATTACAGTGCTGATGAATACAACAGGGGAGGATGGATTCAAAGACCTTACTGAAGACAGAGGTGAAGCAGATGGTACGATAGGAAGAGGCGACAAAAGGTGGTTTGTTGGAGGATGACATTATACAGATGGGCAAGGACAGTCAGGAACGAAAAGGGGCTTTGTCTAAGGTGGCGGTAGGTAACACAGTTGTGACCAGGGACTGTGTTGCATTTGGACCAGAGACTAAGTTTAATGTCTTATGCTGTGACTGGAGTGTTGATGTCAGATGGGGCAACTGCCCCAAGTACCAGAGACTAGGAGCAAGTGGAGCGACCGAGGCATCGGTGCATTCCATGATGGTGAGGAAAAGAGAATAATCAAAGTGGGGATCATCAGGGATGGCGAGACCTTGGAAAGGTGGAAAGCGAAGTGGTTGGCCATACTGAGGTTGTCGGGAAGGGGGCGTTCGTTATGGGGTAATGGGGTGCAGAATGGGAAACAGTAAGGTGATGGAAGGTGGACCAGTACTTGGAGGAGTTGATAGGGAGGCTGGCATTGAATCGTGTACAGATCTGGCGCCAGTTTTGGCGTTTCTTTGCTGTAATAAGGTTTTATACATGAGCCTAAAAATCACTGCGTGTATATAAAGGACTCCTGTGGCGACACATTTAACCTATTTACGAGTCGCAAGTCTTATCTTAGCCAACAGAAACATGGGAAATACATTGTACAAAATTTTTATGACTGTAATGCTCATTACCTCGTAAGGTTCCAGGGTTTTGTTGTTCTTGCTTGCTTATTCTAAAATTGAGAACACTGTGTGAGGGGATATGACAAATTTAATGTCGCAATATTTCTAACCACATTACAGCTTTTCACACAGTTTTCAGCTCGCCAACATAAAAACAGCGCAATGGATAACACATATTGCCAATTTCAAAAAGTGAAATATACACAACAATGTTAAATATTAACTCTCTGAAAGAACATTAATCTTATGTTCAATATTATGGAGGTTTACTTGGAGGTTTCTTTACATTAATCCTGAGCACAATAATATGAAAGTTTCATTGGACGTTTCTTTACAAAATTGCTCCTACACATACTTTATGATGTTGGTGAGCACTACGAAAATCCTCCGATTCCGGTTCAAAGTTCGGAACTATTTAGGATGACAAGCAAGTCTACGGTGGATGGTTAGTCAAGTGACAAATTTGAGCGCAAGATTACCCAAGGCCGCTCGAGTTTACAGTGGACGCAAGATGGTGAACCAACAAAGTTTACACCTCTGTACGGGGTATTTACCTTAAGCTGCGACGTGCTGTTGTCTGCATGGCCTCTCTCTCCCACTGAAATTCCTACAAAACTAATCTGGCCTTTGCTGAACTTCACAGGAGAAACTTTCCCTATGTTTCTCGTTATGCGAGAAGACTAGTACTCAGCCCTAGTCTTATTATGTGGCGATATACACGCGCATGGTTGGAGCAGCGTGCATATTATAGTGCGCTCTCAGTTCTTGCAAGAACACTTAACTAATTTGACTGGTTCGTTTCTCCACAATTGGAGCTTAACTTTGCTACAGCAAATTTTAGCTGGAGTGCAGCCGCTGTGAACGCAGTGTCCACACCAATTTCTTCTCTCCATCGTATGGAGTGTTAAGCGCTCCGTTCTGCGCTTGACACCAGTTCAGAGAAGAGCCCTACTCCAAAATTTCTCTGTTGTGTTACTCGTGGCAGAACTGCCTCCTTCCACTTGGGTTCCTTTTTCACGTCACGGCTTTTTTCGACCAACAGGAGCGTTCCTCTCATTTTGTAGAAACACCCTCTACCAATCACTACGTCCCTTCTATCAACCTGCGTCGAAACTTCAGTAGTTTTCTCCTTCCTAGTGAGTTTCCACCAGTCGCACGTTTTGTACCCGTTCGAGACGCATAAAGTACATTGACCTTCCAATGTGTCGCACTTGCTGGACGAATATGCTTTTGTTCGTATCCTGTTGGAATTTCGAAACGCAGTTTTCTGAAGCTTCTTCTCTGGTCTTGTACCGATGCCCTCGCTACAGGCGGCCCTTCAGCTTGAATCATCTGGCCAGGGGTCGCTGTCCTCCTTCCTGCCACCCCTTTAAAGTGGTTGCCGGCGTAACTCCCACAGCACGGCTTCGCTACGCCGTTGTGGAGCTGGCTTTTGAAAACTGAAAGCGACCCGACTCGCGTTCCCTGTTCTACCTTCCGCTCAAAGACATGCATAGTATAGGAATTATGTGTTAATTACCGTTGACTGACTGTCATTCCTTTTTGCAGTACATATTGATAGGCAAATGTTCTCATAACTGTCGATTTACGTTAGGTGTCATCTTCACCTTCTCATTACGATTTGTAAAGGTCTCACGTAAGGTGCGAATCTGACCATTTATTCTGCCACCTTCAAACTTATTGGAACATAGCATCTCAAGTCGAAAACGAAAACTGACGAGTCACCTCCAGTGCAGTTCAGCGCTATCTACTGTGCATATTGTGTAACTGAATAGATGACCTCTTGGGCCTTAAGCCACGTCTTCCTATCCCTGACACCTGGTGACCATTCCTACCACTGCTGTGACACAATGCAAGGCAAGCATGTGTGACATGGACTAACTGACGTAGACTCCTTAGTTAAAAAAAAAATCCACTTTACCCAGTCTCAAATGGGGATATTGTGTCAATACACCTTGAATTTCTCATGTGAATTGTAGATAGAAACTGGACCATACACGTGTTTTCAAATCTCTTATTTGTTGCGAAAATCCTGTACAACATTATGGCATAGTTTTCGTTTCCGCTAAGCGTTTTCTAATCAGGTAGAAAAATATGTTATTATCAGCTTAATATCTGCCATGTCCACCACCAGAGGACTAGAACATTAAGTTCACTGTTGGTTCATGACAGAGTGATAAGAGTATGCCCTACCTCTGTCACAGGATGATACTACTGTCACTTTACAAACTCGGTAATATAGCTAATTTTATTATAATGACCATATATGCCTGTGTAGGTGGGATACTGAAATTCCGTTAAAAGGTCTCGCCGTGACACAAAAAACCCCTCATGACAACTTCAGCTCTCGAGTGAGACCTGTGGTACTCTCCCCTCACATTCACCATCCGTGCGGCAGTCATTGATATCAAATTGATGGACTAATTAATTAAAATGGTGATGAGAGTGCGTTTGCATGGTGAGTGATTTCTTATTCTTGCAGTCGAGGAACCGTTACAGAAGTTTCTGTGACTTCTTGGAGGCTCCACACAACCTAGGTAGTCATTTCCACTGATACCAAAATGCATGCTAACCGCCGTAAAATACCTGAAGACATCCAACATTATTGTTTTCTGACTCTAAATTGCCTCGTCACCACGCTTGTGGAAGTAAGTCACTTAGAATTCTGGTATACTGATTCCGAACTAATCCTGCTAAGACCTGGGGAGAGTAGCATGTTTCACTCTTCACTCCACCTCTGTGTCGCCTCAGCACCCCCCCCCCCCCCCCCCCGTCCTGCCACTGGGTCGCATATGAACAGCTGCCAATGCCATCATCAGGTTGCGAACCTCTGCCCTCGAGTCAGGGCTCTACCGCTCCCATCCAACAACAACCACTCACCATTCCAGGCAGCTGTCAATGAATCCACCTCTCAAAAGTTGTTCTATCATCCTCAGAAGGAGTGGTAGCTTGAATGTCACCGGGGTGAATACCAGGATGCTGAACAATATTCTCCCCTTCATCCCTTCTGCAAATCTAAACGTTCTAAGACGTGTTTTCGGAATATCCCGGAAAGAAAGACCCAGTGAACAGTAGTAAAATACCTGTCTACTGACCGCAACGTCTCAAATGTGTACGAGTCTGCGGATCTAGGTTTCCCCTCAGAATAGAATCCTATAGAAGTGTTCGTATTGGTTCCTGCCAAATTAGTGGGGAGATGCTTCAAGAACTCAAATGGGAATCCTTGAATGGAATATGATGTTCTTCTCAAGGAAACTGTTGAGAACCAACATATGAATCTGACTGCAGAAGGATTCTACCGCCACCTACATACATTTTGTGTACGGACTACAAAGAGAAGGTACGAGAAATTAGCGCTCATACAGAGGCATATAGACAGTCTTTGTCACCCTAGCTCTGTTTACGACTGGAATAGGAAAGGAAATGACTAGTAATGGTAGAGGGTACCCTTAGCCATTTACCATGCAATGGCTTGTAGGGTATGCATAGAGATATAGATGTAACTTTAGTCTACCTATTCAGGTGTCAGTTCTTGCATTTATAGGCACACAGAACTCAAGGAAGGATCTTGTCTCTTACTTAGAGAGAAAACAAAAGGTGAAACTTCCGCTGCTTATTGTTTCTCTGTAGAAACCTTTATATTAGCCCCTGATTTTCGCACTGAAATCACTTCACGAGACGTATGTGAGAGATTATTATATGTGTGGCCACAATACTTAGAAGAAAGGTGTAGAGCTCACCTTTCGACTCTCCTTCCATCACAATATCGCTTACCCTGCCATATTCTCACGAATCCTCCAATCAGCGATATATAGCGTCTGAATCCACCTGATTACGAGAGTGAGAGATTTCCCCAGCCAAGTTACAGACCCCTAATAATTACCTCGAAATATCAACAAGTTCCAACACCACTGTTCCATTAGTTAGAAGTCTGTCTAGTCCTCCACCTGTCGCTGACTAGGTAGAGAGCTATCACAATGAGAAAAATAGCACAGTAACGTACAGGAAGAAATTCACAACCATGCAGAGTATACATGGACTTGTAACGACCACAACTTTTACACGAAGTTTACCGAAGTAATGTAAACACGCCTGAGGCCTCTGGATAACGTAAATACTAATTTACGCAAGGAAACATATTTCAATTCGCGGTCAGTAACAAAGTTTACCGAAAGATTTGCTCTCCAAGCCAAATCTGTGTGCCATTGCTACTTTCAGAAGACATTGCATTAACTTTTGTAAAAGTTCTGAATTAAGTTAGTCGTTTAATCAAAGAGGCCCCAGTTTCTTTTAACGTTGCCCCCACTGCTTTTCATTTTATTATAAAAATAGTTCACAACCCGAAATTGTCTGTCATTTTATTTGCAAGTAAAATAATTAAATCCCAATTAACAGACAGTGATGATGAATTGACGACCTCAGACGAGGACTGCCAAGGAGTAAATAATAAATGAATTTTTATTGTGTATATAATTGTTACAATTTCGTGTTTGTCTTTACATGTATATCCTGTTCCATGTATGCAACACGTAACTAATGTCTGCAATTGAGAAACATCAAGAGAGTGAACCAAGAAAAGGAATAATAAAAGGAACAACACAATAGGAAGTTGCGACTGTAAGGTATGGAAAAACAGTTCAAGGCTAAATATTATACTTCGCGTTAGAAAATAGATGGGTCTGAACTGCTTTCGTGTGTGAATTTATAAAATTATTTTGTGTGACTTTTAGATATTTAGCTACGAAAATTTCGTGCCACAAGATGACAGAATTTATGAGTGGATTCGCGTAAGGGCTATGCGTGGTTACATTGTTGAAAAGATTATTGAATTTAAAGTACTGAACCTACATACTGGAGGTCATACATTAATATGAGTCGTAATGTGCAGGCCTTACAGGAGGGTGACACAGAGTGGAACACAGTTATTGAAGCAATAACTCAGGGAACAGTAAATCTACATTTTACTTCACACAGTGACAGTCTGTTGCAACGTCGTGATACAGGAAAAGATGAATGGCGTGTATGTATTCCATTGGACTACCAAGAGCCTTTGGTAAGGTATACACACTATTCCTGGAGCCACTATGGCATAAACAAATGTAATCAGAAACTGAAACGTTATTGTTATTTTCCCAATATGAAACGGTATATTCACCAAATGGTCAGAAAGTGTATAACATGTCACAAAACCAAACCGATGAACGTATGTTCTCGGATACAATTACATGCAATATTGCCAACTAAACCACTCGAGACCGTGGCGATTGACGTCGCAGAACCCCTGCCAAGGTCATGTGAGTGCGAAAAGTATGTCGTAGCATTTATAGGCGTAGTCACAAACCATGTGAAATTGTATGCTACGAAAACCACTGCTTCTGCTCCTATAATCAAACGCATTGCTAATTATTACATCCCTAGGATAGAAAAGCCTTCAGCAATACTTTCTGACGATGCCAGTAATTTCACCAGTGGTAAGAAGAAATCCTCTTTGAAAGTATTAAACATTAATCAAGTTTTAGTACCACGCTACCACCTGGAAGTGAATTCCACTGAAAGAGTATTCAGGGAATTCAATAGATTATCAAAACCTAGAAACCTCATAGATAGACCAAGTGCACAGAATATATAGAACCCTTAAACGAAATTATTGACTATTTGCCACACTCATCTACCACTTTTACACCTGCAGAACTTCTGCTAAAATCATATGAAAATAATTAATGGATTAAATCCCTTCCACAAATGCCTAGAACAGAAATTGCCTGGGAGGAAAAATTGAAACGTGCTGAAGCTTTGTTAGGTCACTAAGCAGAGCTTAAAAAACATAAATATGATAAAACCTTGCTTAAGGTACAGAGGTACAGAACTGGGACAAAGTGTTAATAAAAACGATTTTTAAACCCTCCTTGATGAAAAAGAAGAATAAGAAGTGACAGCTGAAGTAAAGTGGCCCACACAAAATTGGGGACATTCCTCATGAAGCTATTTGCCACGAAACTTCCTACCAAATAAAAATTCCAATATAAACATCTCAAAAAATTTATATCATCAATGTAACTATTGTGTTGTACATACCTGTGTAAACATTTCATTTCTATATTATGCAAATAGTACAGTTGGTTGTGAGAACAGATGCCTCAAAGCAGAAATATGGATATTGTATAGAGAAGGTGAAATGAATTTAAAGAACACTAAAAAATGACTACCAGAACTCAGTCTTACTTGTAAAGCCGAAACCTGTGTTATAAAGATACCTTGCGTAATAAATTGTAAATTGTAGTCTAGTTTTCTAAACATAATTTGTAGATAGTGTGTTAGTTTTAAGATTATTAATTTATACTTTGGGTCCAAAATATGTGATTAGTTGTAAATAACTGTGCAATATTCATATGAGAAGTATTTGTCCCACATGCTAAAGATAAAAGTTTAGAATAACAGTATATGTACCCTTGCACATAAATACTAAAGGACTTTTTTTCTATAGGGTGATGTCCGATGTCAATGCTTTAGCCAGCAGGCAAGGGGCTCAGGTCCTCTATCTTGCAATTAAACGATATGCTTAGTTTGGCACTTACTGATGCCCTTGGCCATTAGTTTTCCATTTTAGAGCTGTTTTTATGTGTGCTTTCTTATCAGCATGAAACAAGACTGGAAATGGCCCTTGAACTGGGATTTCCGTGGAATAAAGAAATAAACTGGTTGCCAAACACGAACGAAACAAATACATGTAAAGCACGGCCGCACAACACATAAAATAATGGCCAAACAGTTTGCACCGTGAATTTTCAAAGATACTGCAAAAACTGATATGGTTAACGTTCATGTGCAGGAATGACCCAATGAAAATGTGATGTCATATCCAACGATTCTCACACAGCAAACAAACAAGCTAATTTGAACGTTAGATGAAATGCATAGCTTCAGTACCAGTGTAATTGACTCAAAAGACTGTATGTAACTGCGAATGAGTAATGAAACGAATGCCAAAGTCTGTGCTACTAACGTTTCTCAGAGAATGCCATAGTAAGTGGACTTTATGTAGAAATAAACAAAACTGTGCAACAGAACTCATCCATAAGACAAGTAAAAATACTAGTGCATCAAAGTGTGTAATAACATTGACGCTTAACTTCAGTGAAGTGTTCAATCACATGTGCAGGTGCAGCATCCTGTACACTGCTGTATCCATTTTCAATAAGCTACCACAAGAATTCGAAAGTCTTAGCAGTAATCCACGCGCTTTCAAATCGAAACTGAAGAGTTTCCTCGTGGGTCGCTCCTATTCTGTTGAGGAGTTCGTTGAAAAATTAAGATGATTCTTGTGGTATTGTTGATTGCGTACTGAAACTTATGGCATGACTTTTTGGGTTCATAAACATTTTATTTTTATATTTTATTACTTTTGTATTGTAATTTCATGTACTGACACGTTCCATGACCTTGGAGATTTGCTCCTCAATTTGGTCCTATGGAACATCCCGCATATATAAATAAAAAAACTCATAGGTAAAGCACCAGTAGCCATTCTAGGGAACTCGCACTGCCACGAACTGAGTGTACATAGTGTGCAACGCAAACCTCACCTCAACAATGTTCCGCATGAAGCTCTGGATTGTTAGGTGGAACACAAGCCACGTGATCGCTCAGTACTCGCAGCAATTCAAAACATAGAGACTTGTCACCGCTAAGCTATGAACGCTCACTTAGTGCAAAGAGTGATAGCATGATATGTCAATAAATGAACTGCACTGGTCATTGAAAACAAATAGCAATCATGATGCAATCTAAAAGAAACGACAACGTGAACAATAGTACAGGTAACAAAACTTCACTGCTGCAAACAAAATGAACAAAAGAAATAAATGGACAGAACAAACTGTAAACTATCACCACAAACAGAATATACAATCATTATGTGCATCCCTAGGAGAATGTATGTATTAATACATCCTCTTTTAGCCAAACCGCATAACTATATGCTTGTATATGAATGCTTAATCTATTGTATTCCATGTATCCCATACCTGAGATGCCTGTCCTGTGAAACAGCAAGACCGAGCCACCTGTATCCAGTAACCAGCTGCAAATCCATGTCTTCCAATGTTCCTGTCTGCACCTGAGGGTCATGGCACCAACTACCGTCTACCAGCAAGAACCATCATTCCAGCGATCTGTTGGAACATCTATCATTGCAACTACAAACCATTGCGTTTGACGTTGCAAAAATGTGATAATTTTTAATCGTAGCGAATTTTTTAAAGACTTAAGATTTTGATTTGGAGAAAGAACGTTTATGACAAACTCACAAAATGTGACCTTTAAATGAAAAAGCTGTATGATAACAGGCTCTTACACGAAAGAGCTGTTTAAAAACTGAACATTTTATGTAATAATCCTGCTTGACATGTTTTACCATGAACGTTTTATAAACTTCAGAATGTAATGTGTTTTCAAAATGACATGACAAAATGAATACAAATTTCTATAATATTTGTACTGCCTTGTGACATGTTAAATATTATTGCACTTTGCTATCCAAATTTCAAATGATTTTCAATTACAAAAATAGACTGAGGATTGTATGTCCATCCCTTGGTTTTTTCCTGTTTTTCCCTTGGGACTGCATCTGAGTAGGTGGACTAGTAGTTACAGTTGGGTACAAGTTAGAACACACGCTTCCAGTCAAATAACAATGGCAACAGTAAAGTGTCTATGTAAATGTACTCAAATATTATCCTTTTTTCTGAAATGAAAGAAATGGTATCCATGTAACATGTAAAACTGTGAACATATCCCCTTTATACTACGAAAACAACAAATTAAGTGGCTTTAGTTAAATGTTGATCTCCAAGAGTCAAAACAGTATCATCTCAACATTTATGTGGCATATTATAACGTCCACAACATTTACACGAAATTTACCCAAAGTAATGTAACTATGCCCGACAGATCAAGATAATACATCGATAAGCATGCAAAGATCATAACGTGTAAGTAGTATAAACAGTTGTCAAAAAGGGCGCCATTCTCTTTTCTTTTTTGCTCTGCTCTTCTCTTTTTGCCATTATGTTTGTCTTTCTTGGTTAGCTTGATGCACGTTACGCAGTTAATTCTGTGGATTCGAAAAATTGGTTGTAGGAGATCTTTCTTAGATTGGTACTTAATTATTTGTAACTGTTATTAGAAATTAGAATACCAAGTTCGTGCGCTTGAATATCTCTCATTTCGTGTAGAGAATCTTTTGGTTTCAATATTATGCTGCGTGAAATAGTATAGATTGACTTTTATTTCCTTAAAATATACTTTCCAAGTTTAATCATATTTCATTTATAAGCCTGCCGTCCTGTTATAGATTCACTATTTTGAGTGTTTTCTTAAATATGGAAGCTTTCTTTTTTGTTATTATATTTCATGCGCCATAGTCTTTTGGTTGTGAAATCTGACAGAACCTGCAATCACTTAAATAGTACAAAGTCCGATAATCAGCTTAATACTAATTTCCACAACGACACATATTTCAATTCACAGTCAGTTACAAATTTTACGAAAAGATTTGCTCTCCAAGCCAAAGCTGTGGGCTGTTGCTACTTTCAGAAGACATTGCATTAACTTTTGTAAAAGTTCTGAATTAAGTTAATCATTTAATGAAAGAGGCCTCAGTTTCTTTTAACGTGCCGCCATTGCTTTTCATTTTAATATAAAAATAGTTCATAACCTGAAATTGTCTTCCATATTGTGTATATAATTGTTACAATTTCTTGTTTGTAATTATATGTATTTTCTGTTTCATGTACGAAACACATAAGTAATGTCTGCAATTTAAAAACATCAGGAGAGTGAACCAAGAAATAGAATAATAAAAGCAATAACACGATAACAAGTCGTAACTGGAAGGTATGGAAAAACAGTGTTTATCACGCTAGAAATACGACAGTGTAATGTTCACAGCACAGTGTCTCACACCACCTTTCTCTCTCTCTCTCTCTCTCTCTCTCTTTCTTTCTCTCTTTCTCTCTCTCTCCCCCCCTCTCCCTCCCTCATTCCTCCTTTTTTTGTAATATCCAGCAGAGTAAGACTACGAACTATAAAAACTACATGAACGTAGCTTGGTAGAAAACTCAACAACATTTTACCGCATCTCTACCTTCCAAGCCGGCCGAAGTGGCCGTGCGGTTAAAGGCGCTGCAGTCTGGAACCGCAAGACCGCTACGGTCGCAGGTTCGAATCCTGCCTCGGGCATGGATGTTTGTGATGTCCTTAGGTTAGTTAGGTTTAACTAGTTCTAAGTTCTAGGGGACTAATGACCTCAGCAGTTGAGTCCCATAGTGCTCAGAGCCATTTGAACCTTCCAATATATCGGAAACAAATAGCTTCTGCTTGTTTACATCGACCATATGTGGTAATCTCATCAAATATGTATGTATTGGTCCACTGGAGCAGGCGACCAGTGATCGAAGTCGCTCCCATGGACCTGCGTACACAACTTATCTCCTTGCTGTAGCTCCCTGCAAGTAGCAGTGGGAATCAAGTCGGCATGCATAACTGTTTCCAGACTTTTGAGTTCCTGTCAACTGCAGCATAACACGAGTCTGATGAGACATTATATGATGTATCGGTGTCAGACATTGAAATGTTTTCAACATCCAGGTTTTCACTATATCCTATATATGCTGCACTCATAGAGTCTCACATAGCTACAAAACCACTATCACTATACTTTGATCTATGTAGTTCGATTACTTTCTTGCTCATCCCATAGGAAATGGATGCATGTAGATGATCAGAAAGAGGGAAATTCGTATGAATTTTTTAGTAGGTTGATGTACATTACATGCATAAAATCAAACCACACCTGGTTAGCAATATGAGCATATGAAAATAGAAGAAATGTGGAGAAAAACACCTGAAAACGGTAAAAAGTACGAAAATTAAGGGAAAGTACGTATAAACTCAGAGGCGATACGTCAAAATGGGGGAAAGTTGGGGGAGAAAGAGAGAACTAACGTGTCTGTTTACTGCTGGCAAGTTCTAGTACAGGGGAACAAGTGTGTGACAGCAAAAGAGATATGAGAAAAAAATAGAAATGGAAGCTCTGGGACCCAGGGAAACAGTGATCATTGACAACAGTAAGAGAGCTCGAATACACTGTTTAACATGGATGACATAGAAATGTAGAGTAACAACTTTATATATGTCAGATCACAAGCCCTGGTTTGACCACAAAGTTATCTGTAACCACCTAGCTTACAGATTTTTATAAAATGTGTGGACATGTGACCACGAAAATCTTATACATCCTCCTTAAGTAATGAGTATTGTACTACCAGGTTTGGGACTGCAATATGCAGCTACTGAGTGGCTTGTATGTTTGACTCTGTGGAATACTGCCTAAGTGTTTTAAACTCTAACTAGCAGTATTTACAATGTGTTTATCTGTGTTCTCTACCAGTCATAACAATATGACCCTGGTAACATTTAGCGTTACCAAACCGTGATTTACTTTCAAAGAACATTCTTAATAATTCATTTTATTTACTAGCGATTCATCAAGAACATTAATAAATTTAGTCACACTATGTAAGCATGGGAGAAGTTGCCAGGGAGTAACTGATGAAATCATAACCAAATTCCTTTTAACAAATGGGAATTCTATTCACTTTTATAGCGCCTAAAAGCTATTTTTAACAGAAACAGATTTAAAATTATAATCAGAAAGCACCCTCTAAATTTCAGGTTACAATTTATTCAGAGGCAGAAAGACACAAATTTTTGACTATATGAGCTTTCGGGCTGAGAACATTGCCGCCCCCTTTTCACACAACTGTAGTTACAACCGCTCACAACAACCTCTGAACACTACACTGGTGCAAATCTGCAACACACCGGATTACTTTAAACTAAAAGTTTTAACACACAAGCACACAAACTATGCAATCCATAGGAGGGATGGAAATGGTACGTAACACTAAAATTAAAATATGAACTTTGCCACCGAAGGTGCAATTTGATTTTAACTTCCAAGAAAAGTCTTATGGTGAAAGGGTGGCAACTTTATATACTAAAATTATCATTTAAATAAAAGCTCATGAAATGCAAGCTTATACAAAATTCTGCAAGGTTCGCCAAATAATAGTTAAGATGCTCTACAGTACACAGATACTGCCTCTCAAGAACATAGGCAATAATATCAAAGTTTCCAAAGATCAAAACATATTTCAGGTATTAGGCCATTACACTCCAAGCAATAAATTCGTTAACACACCAAATCCGACAAACATGACAGAGGCAGCTACTAACGTATGGTAGATTGATAGGGAGATTACTGCCGGCCGGAGTGGCCGTGCGGTTCTAGGCGCTACAGTCTGGAACCGCGCTACCGCTACGGTCGCAGGTTCGAATCCTGCCTCGGGCATGGATGTGTGTGATGTCCTTAGGTTAATTAGGTTTAATTAGTTCTAAGTTCTAGGCGACTGATGGCCTCAGAGCCATTTGGAGATTACCGAACAACCGGAACCGCAGGTTGCTCTAACCTGCCCCTACTCCACAAGGGAAAAATGGACCACCCAATTTATAAACAACCACCTTCCTGCGGGTGGGCAAACGGATAAGAATGGTGGGATGACCCCAAAGCAAAACGGCTGATGACCTCACCAATGAAACAAGTAGAATCTAACAAGAGTAAATCAAACAACATATCACCAATCATTTAACTTCTAGTACACTGCGATTTTCCGAGAAAACCTGGCGCAGGAATCCCAAATTGGTCTCCTGAACCGCCCGCTGCCAGCCGCTTCAACGGACACAGGAAGGCGCGCCGATCTCCTGTCTCACGGCGTCGCAGCTCGCACCAGCCAGACCGATGCCGTGGGTTGACTCCTGTCGCTCTCGTGTCGGCCGCGAAGTCACTACCCCTCGCTATACGCCGAGGCCCACTGGACTCACATGGCGACCTCACATGTGACGATGCTCAAGACGGACAAGTCATCTTGTGTCTCAGTGCGCGACCGACCAACTGATCGATCCAACCGCCAATGACCATTGACTGAGCAAACTCGAGCAGACTGGCGGGCTAATGCACAGACTCAGATGCAGCCCAGATCGGGCGACCACTCGCTGAGTTCTCTTACTGCTGGAGTGGAAAGACTCTCACTTTGCCGGCTTTAAAGGTTGATCTGAACGACAGACATACTAGCACTCCAAACGACAGACTGACACTAACTGCCTAACAAATGCGGATGAGAGACATACTAGCAAGCTGGGACGAGAGACTGATCTGGACTGACTCACTGGCGAGCTCATAGCGCCCCTTAAATGCACGTGAACAGGCAACCTTTCCCCTTTCCCCTTTCCCACCAGAGGGAGACACCAAAGCTGCGATTGCCAAAGCGGCGCCACCGCAACAAACGGAGAGCGACTGCTTCACCCTACGTGCTGCGGCGCGCTCTTCAAAACATCAATTTTTACCACGGCTCAGTTACCTTACAGCAGAGTTGTTGCATGGTTTTTTTAACAACATTATGTAATATGTCTACTGACTACCTAGAAGTTGACTGCCATCATGGATGATTTTGTAGACAGTTGCTCAGGGTGTGTGTTAACACCAAATCTCTCCATACCACAGGCAGCAGAGAACTTCCAACGCATGTGTGACGAATCATGCCCACCAAACAGATGGAAAACCTATTTCAGCACTCTCTTTTAGATGAACGAAGATGCACGTGAAGTCTACCATTTCCTGGACATGACTCAAGTCGCTGTTTCATTGTTACTTTGATTCTAAGTGACTGACAGGGTGTTTTTTAGGTATTGCAGGCCCTGTGTATACATTTTCTTGACAGTTGTGTGTGTGTGTGTGTGTGTGTGTGTGTGTGTGTGTGTGTGTGTGTGTGTATCTTTGTCAGGAAAAGAGAGAGTGTTCTGTACATGGAATTAGTGCAGCATATCCACCAAACCGATGGAAAACCTATTTTGGACCCCTCCTTCTGATGAATGAAGATGCATACGAAGTACATCATTTCCCAGTCACATTTTGGACATAAATCGAGTCATCAGTTTCGTAATTACTGTGATTATAAGTCACTGACATAGCCTTGTGAGATAATGCTAATCCCATGCGTGCATTTGCATGACAGTTGTCCTGTTCACAGGATTAGTGCATCTTGGTGCATAATTTTACATGTCAAATACCATTGCTGTGCATTTGTCTATTTCCTCATAAGCTGCATTTTCCATCGCTGGCGATCATTTTATAGGACTGATGCGAGCTTAGCATAATTTCTGGACTGTAATCGGTTGTGAACGGTGAGTGCTATACACTTTGAAAAGCTATATTGCCCATGTATCACAAAAAGCTGTGTTCTCCTTTGTTATACAAGGAAGTAGTTTTATCATCTTAAAGTCTGTCAACGTAGTAAGTGGGAAAGAAAACTTGCAGGGTGGATGTGTGTCTGATGTTGGACATATGTGCCTGCAGTAGAGCACTGAGAGCATTTCATTCTGAACGACTAATATTTCAGAAACCACGTGGCTTTAACATTATAGCGTGTTTAAGTGCAGAACTGTATAGCCTTAGGAGTGTATGTGTTTATGTTCTACAATCATTTTTCTCTTGCCAGTACCTTTTTGGTACTGACTCCCTACACTAGAACAATAGTCCAGAATTGATATCACAGTTAATTTAAATAAAATGATTCAAATTCCATACGTCTGGACCTCCATCATGCATAAACCACACATTTCTTGGAGAGATCTTGTGGACTTGAATGGATGCTGAGAGTAAGATTGATGCGGAACACTCTTCGTTGTGCAGCAGTTACATACTCAGCTTGAGCTCGCTCAGTTCCTTCATGAGAATTGGAATGTAGTAAGTACTGTACCCTCCTGCTTATGGTCAGTTACAAATTAATTCGGCGACTATGTTGCAGAGAGGGTTGGTCAAAGACAATGCAAGGAGCTCTTTCATCTCTGACTTTACCCTCTAAATGCGAAAATATTTTGTGATTCCCATCCACATAGAGTAAGATGGCAAACCATAATTAAATCTTACCGAATTTGTGAAATGTTTCGCGTAAGGAACGTAGTTTTCGCACCTTCTCTTCGCTGGTGGCTATTTCCTACACAAAGAAACAGTATTGTGTCATGTGATGTTGGCAGTGTAACAGGCTTCGTGATATATCCATACATATATGGCCCTCGCAGAGTAATTGGGGGGGGGTGGTTTTGCAATGATACAGAAATTGAGAACCATGCTGCAATGTCATTGGCTGACAACATAGCGGCAGTGACGTAATGAGACATTTTTTTGGTTTGACAACTCGTCAAGGGTTGTGGTTTGGACCTTGCATAACTGGATAAAATGTGTTAAAATTACGGAAAACGTGGTACAGTTGCGAAATTGATGGAGAATACGTAATCACTGTAGAAGATGATATTAAATGTAGAGGTCGTCACATTTGGACAGCTGTTTGGAAACATTGCACAACAACACAAACTCTTCCAGTTTCCATATATTGTAGTACCATCCACATTTTTGTCAGTAAGAATCACCAACTCTGTCTCTTATTCCAACCACCTCATTTATTGTGGTAGCAGCATAATTTATATCATTTGATGTCTAGTTTCTCGTGTGAGAGCCAATGTATCAAAACATGTTAGTGTTGGATCAAACCTGACATGGACCTCGAAGTTATGGTAGAAAAACATCGTGCATGGCTGTGTACATTGATGTAGTCATACACTGCTCTAGTGTCCTACAGCTAAAACAATGTATCAAATTGCTTATGAAACAACAACACAAGAACTCTCTCCTTAGCCAGCCATTGTGGCTTCAGTCCGGAACCGCGCGACCGCTACGGTCACAGGTTCGAATCCTGCCTCGGGCATGGATGTGTGTGATGTCCTTAGGTTAGTAAGGTTCACGTAGTTCTAAGTCTAGGGGACTGTTGACCTCAGATGTTAAGTCCCATAGTTCTCAGAGCCATTTTTAACCATTTGAACCCTCTCCATACGATTGATAGTCTTTGGTCTAGGGTCTTCCTCCAGTACATGCGGCGAAACTTTACTCAGATCCGTAGAAACGACTTCGATCACTAGCCACCTGGTCCAGTGGACCAAAAAATGCATATATAATGGAATCACCTCATATGGGCGATGTCAACAAGCATGTGGTATTTGTTTTCGATATAACAGGAGAGAGAGAGAGAGGCGGTAAAATTTTATTAAGTTCTCTACCAGGTGACATCCGAAATTTTTATAGTTTATAGGTTTACTTCAGTGGATCTTACAAAAATAACGAGGATAGAGATGGGGAGAGAGAGAGAGAGAGAGAGAGAGAGAGAGAGAGAGAGAGATACGATGTGCCATCAAAAAAGATTTAGAGATCATTGCACTGTCGTATTTCTGATGTGGTAATCATCAGAATACGATAAAGGAATTAGGCCATGTATGGGGGATATGTGTAGACTGCTGAATTTCTTTGTGCAGTACATGCATACTCTGCTTGGTTGTGAATTTCCTCCTGTACATTAGTGTGAAACTTTTCTCGTTGTGATAGCTCTCGTTGTGATAGCTCTCTGCCTAGTCAGTGATGGGTGCAGGTGTAGACAGCCTTCTGACTAATGGAATAGAGCTCTTGGAATGTGAGTACGAGACAAACAGCGGGCGTCTGTAACTTGGCGGAGGTCATTCCTTACTCTCGAAATCAGGTGTATCCAAATTCTATTATCGAAGACTGGAGGAATCATGAGAATATGACAGGTAAACGATAATCTGACGAAACACATTGCAACCTCTCACATACATCTAGAGAAGTGACTGCAATTCGAAAATTAGGGGCTAATATGAACATTTCTACAGTGAGACAGTCAGCAGCAGAAGTTCTGTCTTTGTTTTCTCGATAAATTAGAGGCGACTTTCTTCCTTAATTATTTAGTGTGCCTGTAAATGGATGAACTGACATCTTAATATGTGTATTAAATTTACATCTACATCGATATTCATACAAGCCATTGTACAGTGACTGGCTAAGGATACCCTTGTACCGTTACTGCTCATTTCTTTACCGATTCCACTCGCACACAGGGTGAGGGAGAAAAAATGGTTCAAATGGCTTTGAGCACTATGGGACTTAACTTCTAAGGTCATGAGTCCCCTAGAACGTAGAACTAATTAAACCTAACTAACCTAAGGACATCACAAACATCCATGCCCGAGGCAGGATTCGAACCTGCGACCGTAGCGATCTCGCGGTTCCAACTGTAGCGCCTAGAACCGCTCGACCACTCCGGCCAGCCAGCGAAAAAGATGGTCTACATACCTCCGCATGAGCGCTAATTTTTCTTTTTTATATTTGTGGTCTATACGCAGAATTTATGTTGGCAGCAGTAGAATCCTTCTGCAGTCAGCTTCAGATGATGATTCTCAATAGATTTCCTTGAAAAGAACATCATACTCTCTCCATGGATTCCCATTTTGGAGACACATCTCAGAACGTTTCGGTTTGCAGAAGATGTGAGGAGGAGCATATTGTTGAGCATCCTGGTATTTACCCCAGTGACATTTAAGCTCACCCTCCTTCAGAGAAAGATAGGACAACTTTAGCACGCATGGAATCAGCTGCTGACACAGTGAGCAGTGGGTTGTTGACAGGAGCAATAGAGCCCTGATACGAGGGGTGGGAGTGACAGCTGTTCACATGCAACCCAGTGGCAGGGTGGTGATGGGGGTGAAGGCTATGCGGGAGTGGTGAGAGGAGTGAAACATCCTGCTGCGCCCATACACCGACAGGTCTCAGCACGACTGGTTTGAGAGTTGCATACCAGACTTCTAAGTGACTTACTTCCACCAGCATGACAAGGCGACCGAGAGACAGACCGCAGTTAGAGATTGATATCTTCAACTATTTTAAGACAGTTAGCACCCATATTGGTATCAGAGGGCCGGCCGAAGTGGCTGTGCGGTTCTAGGCGCTACAGTCTGGAACCGCGAACCTGCTACGGTCGCAGGTTCGAATCCTGCCTTGGGCATGGATGTGTGTGATGTCCTTAGGTTAGTTACGTTTAACTAGTTCTAAGTTCTAGGGGACTAATGACCTCAGAAGTTGAGTCCCATAGTGCTCAGAGCCATTTGAACCTTTTTTTTTTTTTTGTATCAGAGGAAGTAAGTACGTAGCCTGTGGGGAGCCTCCAGAGACGCCACAGGAGCGTCTGCAACAGTTACCTAACGAGTGTAATCTGACTGCAGGAAAAAAAATTACTCACCATGCAAAGCGGCTCTCATGATCAATTTAATTAATTAGTCAATCAATTGCATATCAATGGCGTGCTGCTGGAAGGGTGGAAGCGAGGGAGAAATTACCACAGATATTATTCGAGAGTTGAATTGGTAATCAGGCGTTTTTTCTTTGTGGTGAAATTTTTTAACGGAATTTCAATCTCCCAACTACACAGGGAGAGATGATCATATTAAATTTGGCTACAGTACCGAATTTACAAAGTGATATGTAGTATAAGCCTGATATTTACAACTCCTCTGTGTTGCTACCTTGGGAGACTTTGTAGGTGACGTGGCATTTGGTTACTTTAAGATAGTTTGAATAAGAGGAGACATCCTGAGACAGAGGTAAAGAATGCTTTCAGCACCCCATCATGAACCAAAAATGAGCTCAATATTTTAGTCCTGTGAAGCAGGATATGCTGATAATAACATTTTTTTCTACCTCATGAGAGCATACTTAGGGGAAATATAGTCTGTGTCACAGTATTGCACAAGATTTTCATAACAAGTGGAGTGATGGTGTTGACAACCACACAACTTATCCAGTTTGTGGAATGACAGTGATTTGAACTGTGGTCTGTGGTCCACTGTGATGTGTACCAGGCTGTCAAACCAAGTGGGTCATGTAGCAAGAAAAGTGCTGGCTGGCTTTTCCACAGAAATGTACATAATTGGAGTCATATCAGCCCAACAGGTGTATCTCTCAGTTGCCTTGAGGATTTACCAGAACAATTTTGCTGGAGGCAGTATGCACATTTAGTACTTGTGTACATAGGAAAAACGCTACGTGGAATCAGAAAAATTACCTATTGGCCAATGTACATAGTGGTTACTTTTGCTGCCTGAAGTGTAACACATGCTCTAGTGCATGATCAACAGCCTCTCCTAGCAATCGGCCAAGTGTATCTGTCCTTGGTAAGTTTAATTATGGTATTAGCTACAGAGTGAGTGTTTTTCTACGCCTTGATGAACATTTGCTTGCGAAAAACAGCAGCAGGCATGGTAAGGTGTCTCACATCCATGGCAAAGTGACTAATAATAACTGTAACTGCCAAAATCACAAAACCACGTCAGGGAAAGGTTTCCATAGGCCTCATAAAGGCAAAAGTAATGGGCTCATTGTCTGTATAAACAGGAAACAGTGTACAATGATAACCCAAAAACAGTGTCACTCAGAAGGTAAAGCCAGCTTACCTGTTACCTGGTGACCAGCTAGCACCCTAGCACACAAAAAGCAATGAGCAATTTCATTGAACCACAGATGTCAGCAACACCTTAGCCACCATCCACTACTGAGGACACCCTTCGTGCTACACAGCCCCTGACACCTGTTTATATAAGCGTCGTTCATCAAGTTTGCCACAAAGTCCCACACATTTGAAATTCTGCTCTACGACAGAAAGGGAGTTGGGGGATGGGAAGGGGTTAGGGGAGCGGCCTTGTGGGAGTAGATGTGACTCGAGATTGACATACAGCATTTGTCAGGCACATTGCATCTCTGTGGTGCTTAAAGCAAATTATCAGATCTCTTTGGTACACATACACAAACTGTCTCTCTCATTTGGTACAAGTTAATGCTTGCCGCATATTTGCAGGTTGTGAATAAATTTTCGTTTTTGCTTAGCATTCTTATATGTGTGATGTTTGTTATGGTTAAAATACCTACAAGTACGGCCAATGACATGTGGTAACATTAAGTAAATTACATATAATGAGAATCTGGGGTGTTTAATAAGATGTTACCATTACCTAACATGCACTTGATACGTAACAGGTGATTAAGATTAATATGTCATTACAGAATGTGACTAGAGTACACATACAGGGTTGGTGGCTCTTGCATTGTGTGCTGATGGAAATTGTAGTGTCGGTAGCTGGACCGACACCGTGAAGTTGATTGCTGAAAAGGAAGGCTAGACTAACGCTGTAGCCGATAGTGCACGCACGGCATAAAGCAGACGGGCGTGAAGTCTGGAACATGAGAACTTATAAATGAATAAGAAGAAAAGTAGGTAGATGCTTTTTACTTATCTTTTTAATTATCCTTGGAATACATCTCTCTTGAATACTCGTAAGCTATAGGCACTGATACAACTGGCGCCTTGCTAGTTCGTTGCCATTAACTTAGCTGATGGCTATTCTGTCTCTCGGCTAATGAGAGAGAAAGGCTTCATACAACTGGGCGATAGCTTGGTTCTCGTACAACTGGGGCGAGTCCACTCTCGTATCACGAGACCTGCCTAGGTGGTGGCGCTAGGTCTGCGATCACAGTGGCGACACGCGGGTCCGACATGTACTACATGGACCGCGGCCGATTTAAGCTACCACCTAGCAAGTGTGGTGTCTGGCGGTGACACCACATTCCTCCCCCGCAAATCGGCGAACGGTCGTGAGATAAGGCTTCCGCCCGCCGTGGGGAGGACCACATGTTGACGTATGCGATGAGGTGGGGAGCCTAACAACAGGCGAGGCTGTGCCACCCGCACCCGGCCATCCGGTCCGAGGGGAGCTAGGAAACGCCTGCAAAACTAGTCCAGGGTGCACGTCAACATGCGGTGTATGCGCCCGTAAAGAAACAGGAGGGGCCAAAGTGTCGACCTCCATTGCGTCGGGGTAGCCGACGCGCGATGACGTCATGTGGTCCGGAGCGGTCGGGAGTTCCATGGCGGAGGACAGCTGGTCACGGGAAGCGATCGGCGGCGCGTGACCCTGGGAGGCGCTTGGCGGCTGCAACGAAGCGTCGAATGCGGGCGCCGGCGGCGGGAGAACAAGCGGCGGCGGCGGCGGCGGCTGCTGCTGCTGCAGCGGCGGCGGCGCGTCGCCATGGGGCAAAACGGAAGGCATCGTCGGTAACACCTGGGGATGAGGCGAGCCAGTAGATGGGTCCCCAGGGCGCTGACCGGACGGCACCATCGCTGAAAGCAGACGGGGAGCGGCAGAACCCGAGCGACGACAGAGGCGCAGCTGATTGAGATGCCGACGCACCTCACCAGAGGCCCCCAAAACCAAATACATCGCGCGGCCGAGGCAGCGAAGAATGCGCCCTGCGAGCCAACGCCGTGAACCGCGATAGTTGCGATAAAATACAACGTCGCCTGGAGCAAAAGCAGGAGTCTGCCGCTGCACAGGAACCTGATGCGGCGGATGCAACAAAGACATCAAGGTGCGATGAGGACGACCGTGGAGCAACTCAGCCGGCGAGCGACCATCCCGGGGCTGAGAGCGATACGAAGACAAAAAGAGCAACAATGCGTCCTCCCGAGAATGCGATTCTTTCAATTTCAACATCTGCGACTTGAAAGTCCGGACCAATCGTTCAGCGGCACCGTTGGACTGAGGCGAAAACGGCGCGGATGTCAGATGTTGAATACCATTGGCCCGGCAGAATGACTGAAATTCTGCGGACATGAATTGTGGGCCATTGTCGGAAACAATAGTCTGCGGAAGACCTTCAATGCAAAAGATAGCAGACAACGCTTGGATGGTGGCGGAGGACGTCGTGGAAGACATCCGGACAACAAAAGGAAAATTACTGAAGGCGTCGACCAGAACCAACCATCGAGCATTCCAGAATGGACCAGCAAAATCAATGTGCAAGCGTTGCCAAGGGGAAGTGGCTTTTGGCCACGCAAAGACTTTCCGCGGCGGTGCGGACTGTTGTTCGGCACACGCCGGGCACGAAGAACACATATTCGTAATCGCAGCATCGATTCCGAACCAAGTACAGTGCTGACGAGCAAGTTGTTTCGTCCGCACTATACCCCAATGTCCTTGGTGAAGAAGCCGTAAAACAGAGGACTGTAACGAACGTGGGACCACGACTCTGGACTGATCATTATCAGAACGCAACAACAAAACACCACGTCGAACAAAAAGTCTCTCCTTGTGAGCAAAAAATCGGCGAACCAACGGATCCTCGATCCGAGACTTTGACAAAGGCCATTGCGTAGCAACAAAACGTAAAACAGTAGCAAGGACGGGGTCAGCAGCTGTGGCTGTAGCGACACGACGAAAATCAATCGGAAACGATTCGACCACTTCATCGGTTTCCGAATCAATGAACATGCAAGCAAGTTCGGAAGAATCGAATGCTTTATCCTCAGCAACAGGCAAACGGGACAACGCATCGGCGTTTCCGTGCTGAGCAGTGGACCGATACAAGATATCGTAGCGGTACTGCGAGAGGAAAATAGACCAGCGAATGAATTTCTGCGCTGTACGTGGAGGTACAGGCTTGGTCGGATGAAAAAGCGATGTCAAAGGTTTGTGGTCTGTGATTATGGTAAAGTGACGACCATACAAGAAATCATGGAACTTAGTAACACCAAACACGAGAGCCAAAGCTTCTTTCTCTATCTGTGAATAATTTCTTTGCGCAGACGAGAGCAATTTGGACGCAAAGGCAATAGGGCGATCATGGGAGCCAACTTTGTGCGCAAGCACAGCACCGATCCCGAAATCTGATGCATCTACCATCAACAAAAGGGGTTTCTGGGGATCGAATGGCGTAAGGCAAGTATTAGAAAGCAACGCCGATTTCAACTGGCGAAAGGCGCGTTCACATTCCGTCGTCCAGACGAACGGAACACCTTTACGGCGTAAGCGATGAAGCGGAGCTGAAATGGAAGAGGCATTGCGCACATATTTATGATAATAGTTAATTTTACCCAACACACTCTGTAGCTGTTTCAGATTTTGAGGGGAAGGCAAATCGTGTATGGCACGGAGGTGCTCTGGACTTGGATGTATGCCTTGGGCATTAATGACATGTCCCAGGTATGGTAAGTCACGAGCAAAAAACACACATTTGTCCTTCCGCAAGCGAAGACCATTTTGCCGCAAGACCTGAAATAATGTTCGTAAATTCGCAAGATGATCTTCTTCTGTCTGTCCGGAGATCACTATATCGTCCAGATAGTTTGCTGCAGTAGGGACCGACACACAAATAGTTTGTAAATATTGCTGAAACAAGGCAGGGGCGGATGCACACCCGAATGGCAGTCTTTTGAAGCGGTACAATCCAAGATGCGTGTTAACCACCAATACGCGCTGGGATTCGTCGTCCACCGGTATTTGCAAGTACGCATCGGCTAGGTCCAACTTTGAAAAATATTTTCCCGGGCACAGTTTAGCAAAAAGATCTTCCGGGCGGGGCAAAGGAAAAGTAGCAGGCACTAGCTGTGGATTCACTGTGGCCTTGAAGTCCACGCAAAGTCTCAATTTTCCGGAAGGTTTTGGCAAAATGACTAAGGGTGAGGCCCAGAGAGAAGCTTGCACACGTTCAATTACACCCTGTGATTCGAGATCGTGTAACGTTCTTGCGACCTCATCACGCAATGCGTGGGGAACATTGCGCGCCCTGAAAAATTTCGGTTGCGCGTTTACCTTCAGTTCTAAATGTGCTTCATAGTTTTTAGCGCAACCTAAGCCCGGTGCAAAAATATCTGCAAATTCTTCACATAAGCGAGAAACACTGTCTGTAGGCACAGTCTGATTCACTGATAGGACCTGATTTACAATAGACATGTTAAACAACTTAAATAAATCTAGACCAAACAAATTCACAGCAGAAGAAGAACGAAGAACGTAAAATGACACAAGTTTTGTTTGTCCCTTGTAAGTTGCAAGAAGGCTGCACTGTCCTAACACAGGAATTTTCTGTCCGGAATATGTAGTTAGCTTAACATTTGCGGCACGCAACGGAGGTTTGCCCAGTTGTTTGTACGTGTCGTGATTGAGCAATGAAACTGCAGCTCCGGTATCGAGCTGGAATGGTATCACTTGGCCGTCAAAGTCTAAGTCCACAAAAAGTTTATTGTCCTGCTGACGACAAGAGCGACTGTTTTGTGCAATTGGAACAGACACTGGTACAGAATCACTTGCTAATTGACGTGATTTCCGGCGACGTCGACGCACAGTGTTTGTGAGACGAACACATTTACTGTTAGAGAAAGTGTCACTGGACGAAGCGGAATTAACGACATGAATGTCCATAGGCGAAAGTCCACGAGCCTGAGTGTCCTTGGTTCGATTCCGGCGCGAAGCAAAGGGCCTGGAATGATCGTGATTGTCTGATCTGAGCTTTTGCTGGCAAACACTTTGAACACGTCCTTTCTTATTGCAGAAAAAGCAAATAGCTTGGCGTGACGGGCAATGTTCACGCGAATGTCGAGTAGCACACCGCGGGCATGATTTCACTGCATTTGTGGGCTGGCGCGGCACACCTGGCTTAGCACGCGGCGGTCGCTGTCTCGACGTGCGCAAGGCCCGGTTACTGGGCCGCGGAGCGCGTCCAGCGGGCCGGTTAATGTTACACACGGCTGGCGAAGTTTTAAAAGATTCCTGAGCACAGTCAAGTGTGTCCTGTCTATCCAATATGTCTATCACTTGTTGAAGGGAGGGATTAACTAGTTTCAAAATTTGCTCCCGTATGCGAACATCAGAAACGTTCTGTGCAATTGCATCACGCACCATTGTATCGGAATAAGAAAGACCACAGTCACATTCAAAGGCACAGTCCCTAGTAAGTCCTTGCAATGTTGCAACCCACTCCCTATTAGTTTGACCGGCCGTACGTTTTGTACGAAAGAACGTATACCGTTTTGCAACCACATTAACTGTTTCTTTGAAATAGGCATCTAATGCAGACACAATTTCCTCGTAGGACAGAGTTGCTACGTCGCGTCGGGGAAACAATTTCACTATCACACGGTATGTGGACACACCGACACAAGAAAGCAAAAACGGCTGCCGCTCATTACCTTGAATTCTGTAGGCAGCAAGGTGAAAGGTGAACTGACGAGACCACTCTTGCCACGTCTCATTGGCTGCCACGTATGGTCGAAAGGGAGGTGCAACAGCGTGTAGTGGCAGCGGTAGCGAAGAAGCGGCGGCGGCCGCATCGGTGTGCAGCGCACGTTGACCCTGGACGAGCTGTCCAAGGGCATCCAGTAACGCCTGCGTCTGCTGATTCTGCAAGCGATAAAATTCGGACAGTACATCTGGAGAATGTGGCGAAGCCATGACACAATTAAATGTAAGCAATCAGAACACCTTAAAACGTCGTCAATGGTACAAACGAAGTAATACAAACTCTTTTTCTCGTCGCCATTAAATGTAGTGTCGGTAGCTGGACCGACACCGTGAAGTTGATTGCTGAAAAGGAAGGCTAGACTAACGCTGTAGCCGATAGTGCACGCACGGCATAAAGCAGACGGGCGTGAAGTCTGGAACATGAGAACTTATAAATGAATAAGAAGAAAAGTAGGTAGATGCTTTTTACTTATCTTTTTAATTATCCTTGGAATACATCTCTCTTGAATACTCGTAAGCTATAGGCACTGATACAACTGGCGCCTTGCTAGTTCGTTGCCATTAACTTAGCTGATGGCTATTCTGTCTCTCAGCTAATGAGAGAGAAAGGCTTCATACAACTGGGCGATAGCTTGGTTCTCGTACAACTGGGGCGAGTCCACTCTCGTATCACGAGACCTGCCTAGGTGGTGGCGCTAGGTCTGCGATCACAGTGGCGACACGCGGGTCCGACATGTACTACATGGACCGCGGCCGATTTAAGCTACCACCTAGCAAGTGTGGTGTCTGGCGGTGACACCACAGAAATGTATTGATTCTGGTCATAGGCAATTGGATGGCAGTAGGTGGAATGATTTGATTACATTATTTTTAATATGCATAGCGCCAAAATAACTTTTATGTGTCTGGTTATTATGAATTTTAGAGTTTGTTACTGATTTTCATAGTTGTTTAATGAATGGAAAAATTAGATTTAGTGACACAATGACCTGTAGTGAAGCCTGAAGCCTAGGTTAGGGCTGGTGTTGGACCCCTTGACTGTGAATTGGCGAAGCCAACAAATGAGAATGGAAGGAAACATAGGTGTGCTGACAGACTGATCTGCATAGTAATAGTAGCGCAAGACCTTGAAACGTTGGAATGTGACAGTTTAGTTTCGAGTTACAAAACCAATGAAGATGGAAGTACGACTGAAATAAAAAATTGATGAGTACTGTAGCCTGAGACATATGTTCGACATTGCAGTAATCTACTTGTGTATCTTATTTCTGATTTTGCCAAAAACTGTGCCTAAGTGATTAAATTGTAACCTAACAGAATAAAATACCATCTAACTTTATTTAGTGCCATAGAAAATTCCGAATGAGCTTCCAGATTTGCAGTTGACAGCTGGGTTTGTAAGTGCACTTTTATCCAGTGTTTTAATTAATATGTATTTGCCTGTCTGCTGTCATGCAACAAAAAAGACATATATCATCCAAACAGTGATTTTTATTTCACTGTGTTATGTATCAGCAGGTCAGTTTTGTCACTTAAGTAGTAGACACTGCAATCAACTTTGATTTGGTGCTTAATTGGCACATACATCTCTTAAAAAAAAGAAACTTCATTTTATTTGTAAACTATATCGAGCCTAGTTTGAGTAGCTTTGTGGTAAGTATTTTGCACTGAGCTTGAGCATGAGTACTTTTTTAAACACTACAGAAGGAGGAAACCTATAACCTTTCCAGGAAAAAGAAATTAGATATGTCAGTACAGATGTATTACCAGTTTATCCATTCAGTTTTATATTCTCGTCTCGGTTTCAGTAATCAGAGTATTTAAGGAGTGTGGGTGATTAGTCCACCGCTTCCAATTGCCTTGGTGGGGCTGCCTTATCGCCCAGGCACTGACGATTTGCCAGACGTTCGGCACATGCGCTTGGCATTTCCTCCGACACCCCTATACGTGGTTTATCCTCCAGAATCTGTTATGTGGGGGAAATGGGAAGGAAATGAAAAAGTGTGGGCTAGGGATGGGAAGAGGATAGGAGACAGGTTTTTGATTGGCGTATTTTAAATGTGAGATGGCCAGATAAAATGACAAAAGAAGATCTCTAGAGGGCGACAAATCAGCATCCAACCAATATACAAATCAAAGAAAGAAAATGGGACTGGATTGGGCATACATGGAGGAAACCAGATGGAGCTGTTGAAAGGATGGCATTGGACTCGAACACTCAAGGAGTTAGAAAACGTGGTCGTCCCAAACAGACATGGAAAAGGATGATCGAGAGAGACGCTGCAGAGGATGGGAAAACCTGGAGTGTAGTGAAGAGACTTGCTAGAAATCGTACCAGGTGGAGGAATTTCGTCACAGCCCTGTGTTCCAGAGGGAAAGACAAGAACTAAGTAAAGTATTATAGATGTAGCGGATGTTGCAACTTTCTATTATTGGGTTTTGATTCTAATTAATTTATGAATAGTCACTGTTTTAACATATTCTCTGAGCTATCATTTTGCAAGAATGAGATGTAAACAAAATTTTTTTTAAGTGGCAAAATATACTTAAATTTTGTGAAAGGAATCTTATTCTATATTTCAGCAATTGCTTTCAATTGGTGCTTGTTAGTAAGGTAACACAGTTCCATTTTCCTTACCAAAGAGTGACAATAATTTTAGAGAACACTCAGTATAGGCAAGTAGATATTTACATTACTGTGCAACTATCAGTATTTTAAGATATCATAATTCCAGTATAATAAATTCATTTTCGTTTTTTGGTCACAAATGCTATAATGAAATATCAACACAAAATTTATTAATGCTTTCACATATTTAAAGCTAAATTTGAAATGAAATCGAATCCCATCAGAACGAAAAACTGTTCTTATAAACACAAACGCCAATTTACTGCAAAATATCCTAACCGTAGCAATTGCAACTTCTGAAAATTCTCAAAACGGCGTTTTGTTTCAAGTTGATATAAATTTAAAATCTATGTGAAAGATTCTTTGAATGAGGATACCATTGTTAAAATGGTATCAAGCTTGCTTTACTTGAAATTCTTTAAAATCTGATAGATACTTCCAGATAAAATGTTAAGCTCAGTTATCATACCTTAATACGTATTAAACTATATGTAGATTATAACCTCTATTTTGTAGGTAATATATTTTGTAACAGCATTTTTTTGTAATATTTTTTCAATTGACATTTTCAAAAACTGCTGGCTGCTTTGAATAAGGTCGTATTTACTAGAGTGGTCATTGTGTCTTTAGCTGCTGTACAGTTATTCATAGTATTTCAACCAATCTTTACAACTGTTCAAAATATCGTGACATTAATACAATAACTCGATCTTTTGCACCTTTGAGTCCTCACTATTACTCATCCCTCTGCTACAGCTAGGCATCTCTCAGGATGTACTGTTGGATCGCAATACTCCCTTCAACAAATATTATGACAGTGAACATTTCTCTGCTACAAATAGCTATCTTGAATTGTGCAGGTGTTTCTTAATAAGAACTAGCGATGGTACCATAACTGTAATGCCTGAGGGAGATATCTTGAACTACACAACTGTAATATCTAAACTCCACACACAGAAATATTTATGTTGTCTGTGTGTGACAGTGACACTGTTTATATTGGCAACAATGTTTGGTGAGCATTTTTTCCCCCATTATTTCTGGTTTTGTCCTATTTATGCCATAAAGAGTTAAAAAATCAGGGGCGTTTGTTTGATTTCAGAGCTCTCATGTACTATCAATTTGTTAGTTATGAGTTCCACGGGAAAATATAGTGGAATTTGCAGTGTCTTGCTTGTATGTATAACAATAGTCTTCTGAAATACCGTTGCTTTGACATCAAATTTCAACGCTTTATTTCTTTTTTCTGTTCCCTTCATTTTCTATGGATGCAGAGTGGAATCCTTTTCTTTATTTCTGAAAGTGTGAAAAGTGAGTGAAGTATAAAATACAGGCTACACAAGATACAAGACTTTGTCTCTGTTCTTCTGTAAGTAGCCTTGATTCTTCATATTTCTTGAATGACATACCACACAAATCAGTCACTTTCCCTATACTCTCCTGGCCAGTGATAACTATCATGATTCACATTCGCCATCGGATATCTCTCGTCCTATTTTTGAATAGCAGCCAACATCTGGTAATGGATCAGATGAAGAGCAACAAAAATGAGGAAATCTTAATTTGAGGCAATTAAAGCCAACTGATGGTAACAAGGTTCAGAGCTATTGTAGACAAGAAATGAAGGTGACATTACTGACGGGCACTCCAGTAAAGGACAGAATTTAGAGACACAGGAGAAACGCTTTCAAGGACAAGCAACGCCATAAAACATATATAAACATTGAGAACATGGGGATATAAATGTTTTCAAAATCAGATGCCAGTGCAAAGAATCCTACATTTCACCCAGGGAACTCCATGTTCCAGGAGCTTACATGAAAGATCCGCATTGGGAGAACTGCCGAAGTAAATGTCATAAGAAATTTATCAATACAGAAAATGCTGAATATTTTTTAAAGATATTACAAATTAGAGATGTATGAGAGGAAAAGGGGCCTTATTTGCAGTAATTCAGTGAACTCAAAAAGGAACTTCACTGTTATGTTCTACTTGCTATGAAGAACAGAATGAATCAACGTCTGTAAGACCATGTATCTGATTAAACTTGGACTCTGTCAAGGTGTTGCGGTTATAGCGATGAAGAAAAGAGCATTCAAAACCCAATTTAAGAAGACAGAAGGACCATCATGTAAGAAAATTTAGTTCACCAGAACTTTGGGATGGTGTGAGGAATCAAGCTGAGAGTTTTTCAGTGGCTCAGTCTTACTACTTTCACTGTGGAAAAAAAAATTCCTAAGATTGTCACTTAACATCAAAACTCATGTAATCCCTGTACAAATCTGATCATACAGACCATATTTACAGGAAGAAAGTTTCAGAGGATTATAGTCTCTGTTTCCATCATCTTAAAAAAAAAAATGATCAGTGACGTCTATACATGGCCTGGGGTCAATAAAGATGCATTTACACCTAATTATAATGCTCACCTTTCAGAAAAAGACAGGGCTCGAAAGGAGAAGGTACAAGACATGGAGTGGGCCCAAAAGTTATATCAAAGAATTGTAAGCTGCAACTTCCGTTTCCAGCAAGTTTTGTTGACAACAACTGATCCTGTGAACAATACTTTGTTTTATAAGCAGCAACTGCATTTTTTAAATTTTACAGACAATGCCATAAAGTGAAAATAAGAAGACTGTTTCATGTGCTCGGAAATACAGGGAAAACGAGGAAGATGTGAGATAGCAAGCTGTTTGTATGGATGCTGAAGTCTCTACCAACAATGGTAAATCTCATTTTAGCGATTGTTGTGCAGGGCAGAATCCAAACAAATTTGTTGCTGCAACAAGCTCGTCTGCTATTCAGGAAATCTCTAACCTAGAATTAATTAAACACTGGAAAATCTCACCTAGAATTCATTGATTTAAAATTAATGTTTATTCGTCACAGTGAAATGGAATGTATCTCATTGCCTTTGGCAGTCACTACAGAATTTTAAAAAAAGTTGGCAAAAGTGAACTGGCCTGCTGACTGGAATATTGTTGCTGAATATGCGACAAGAAGGGAGTAACTAACCTTATATTGTTCATGAAGCAGCCCGTGAGAAGATTACCAATTGGCTGTATCATCCGATTCATTACATTGCTGTTACAAAAGAAGATTTGAACAGGAAACCAGTCAGATTACTAATACCAAGTGAGATGGCGCAGAAGTTAGCGCACTGGACTCGCAATTAGAAGAACGGTGGTTCAAAGCAGTAACTGACCATAGAGATTTAGGCTCCAAGCAAAAGCCAGGATGTTTTATTTGAAACGGCACATCCTATTTCCTTCCCCATCCTTAACACAATCCGAGCTTGTGCACTGTCTCTAATGACCTTGATGTCGATGTGACGTTAAATACGATCTTCCTTCCTTCTTCGGATGGGAATGTCATAAAACAGCGCCAATTTGTTATGTGATTTAATGAAAACTTTGACGAAGTGTTTAGAGCTCATAAATCTAACCAGAAAAAAAAATCAACAAGACTCTCTGTCAAGCACCCTGTAGATGCGCGTGCTGCCTGTAACAAAGGGAAATTACAATCATGTGATGTCCCTGTTCAGATCAGTGTTCCCACACAGTACATTGAAGATCTAAAATTCCAAGAAATTTTCAAACGCATTCCTGCAATAACAGCTATTTTATGTTATCTAGTTGTTGTACTCAAATAGCGATACGTATTTACCAAAGGGATTGAATATCCTATGGAATTTAATTTTCGCACTTTATCTTTGCAGTTCTTCGATACTGCTTCTCTCACAGCTCACGGTACAGTGCTTTGTATTGCTGTAAGCCTTTGGTTTTGCGCGTTCGTGCGTCCAATAAGCTGCACTCTCGTGGTTTTGCGGAAATTTGTGTGACATTCTCTACGTCATTTATAAGCGTTTATAAACTGCAAACAGGAATAAGTGAAAAAATTGTTTCCGAAGTAAATTCACGCGTAATAGTTCGCTGATATCTGTTGCAGACGCTTTGGTAACTATGTTTGATGCTGCTGTCTTCTTCTTCTTTCTTTTCCTTTTTTTTTCAGGTACGAATGGTTATATAAGTATGAGATTTTATTCTGTATTTAATTGTAAGCACATCACCTATAGTATGGTTGGTGAGGGTGTGTGAAAGTTGTAATTTTTGAGGTTATGTTCATAACAATCAAACACCTGAGTTACTAGTGCTTGCTGTTTTGGTCTGCCCTGTAAAATCGTTACGTGTACCTTCATAAAAGAATCGGCTGAGATTGGGACGTGTTGTCAGGAGCAGTTTGTCTTTGCAATGATCGCCATGCATTTCGTTACTGACGAGGAAAGGCGGACAGTGAAGTTCGAACAATCACTATGTTAGTGCGGTTATGTTGACTTAATTAGCTGTAATAACGTTTGTGATGATAGTCTGCTGTGATCTAATGTAGTCATATAGCGGCTTCAGATTTTAGGGCTAACGTAAGCATTTTTTCAGATGGTCACAGTTACTTCATCATTTCATGGTCTGAGTATGTTCGCATGAAAGTAAATGCTGTAATTCTGTTGCATTTTTTTTAGTTTACTTTGTGCTTTGATTATTCGTGTCGTTAGTATTCGTCTAATCATGTGTAAATACTAGTGTGTTGTGGTGTGTGGGTTTTAATGGAGTTCTGTGTAGGAATTCTGTAACAGTATTTAGGAACTGGCGAAATACGAGGTAAAAATTAACTGTAATTTGTCTAACATAAAGCATTACATGTCTCCAGAACTTAGGTCATTCTTCATATTTACAGATAGTAGGAAGTAGTTTCAGTAGATCAGTTTTGTAAGAAAAAACTAACCAATGTTTAATCTTGATAGTAATAAAAAATGAGAAATTCCGCGTTGCAGTGTGCAATCTACAGTGCAGGTATGTGGTTTTCTTTAATAGCATGTAAAGATTCCAAAATAATGGCGCTTATTGAGTATACATCCGTGAATGAATACAGAGGAAGAAAGTTTCAAGGAAATACCCATGTTGAAAATGCATATTCACTGATAAGCAATCAATCAGTATGTCTGGATTTTCATCATTCCTCTATCAGACTGAAATTAAGTAATGCAATGAACAAAGTGTAGAATGAAATATTTGGAGTTATTCAGTAATTTCGCTGCAGTCTATTGACTGCTTTGTTAGTAATACTGAAGTTAGTGCATGCACAAAAAATACACATGTTTCATAAATGTCACTTTAGGGCAGTATCCATAAGCCAGTGTTACAAAGGAGCAGTAGCAACTGTAAATATTCCGGTTCCAGTGAATGTTATTGTATGATTGTTCTGACTCTTCATGACACGAGAAATGTGAGTGAGCTTGTATCACTAAACACTCTTTTCCTCAGCCACTTTGAATCTTTTTCCTGAGTGAAAGTACTGCCTTTGAGCTATACTTCATGGTAACAATGGAAACTGAGTACAGCTATTCTTATCTGATTGCTTTTCTTTTTCAGACTGTAGAACTGAAGCCATGGACCAGGAACCAAGTATGTGGATTAAAAAAGAGGAAACGGATGAAGTACAAACTGAGTTATGCTTCATGGTAAGTGGCTTACTTGTATTTCTTAACAGTGTTTCATTAATTTGTGTGTGCAGTATGGCACGTGAATACATACAATTGATGTCCTACTGCTGGAAACATGAGTAATTCTGTTTACTATAAAACTTATAACCTTTCAGTCTTAAATACATTTTGCACAGTGCATTGAAATAAGCAGTGTATTAAACCTCACATAGAACTGAGGAAGAGGTTAGATTTAACATTCAGTAATCATTGAAAACTTTTTTAATGCGCAACCCAATTATATTGATAAAGTGGTTGCCATAAGGTGGGTATATCCTGCTCTGATGCGCTTCTTTTAAATGGCAACCAACTTAAGAATAACTGTGACTGTAGTGAATGTTAGCAGTGTCATTAACTTTATAAATGGTGTGGGTGGAGTTAATGCATTATTGCAGTGTAGGGTTGGGGTTATTTTGGGGAGGAGACCAAACAGCAAGGTCATCAAATTAGGGAAGGAACTTGGCTGTGCCCTTTCAAAGGAACCATCCCAGCATTTGCCTGGAGTGATTTACAGAAGTCACGGAAAACCTAAATCATGATGGCCGGACACAGTATTGAATTGTAGTCCTTCCAAATGAGAGTCTAGTGTGCTAACCACTGCGCCACCTCGCTCAGTTTTTATTATTGAGTCATTCCAAGTCAGTTCAACCAATTTGAGAAAAATGTTCCAGCTGATAGTCTCAGATTTGGCTGAAATTTAGTAGACCAATACTATCAAGTGTAGAACACTCACGTACAAAATTTTAAGTTCCCCTGCCAATTAGTTCCAGAATTATGGCTTGTGAAAGAAGGTGGCATGACCCGGAAATTGCAATCCGCATCTGGTAATCTATCTTCAGACCCAATTTCAGGTCTTAATAACTTTGGAACTTTTCTGCACAGTCCAGTAAAATTTTTATAATCCAGTAACATCCACTTAGAGAACACACTATGAATCAAAACACCAACAACATATTTCTGAGGGAAAATAAAGAATTCCAAAATGTGATTAAAAAATGTAATACATTAAAAGGTACATATTGTAGGTGCCTTTTATGCCAAATATAATCACTCAAAAAGGGTATAAATTTTTTGTGGTAAGCTTAATGTGGCCTAAACACATGCAGAACTCATCTTGCCCATATCAGTCACACAAACAGAGTTACATGTCCACAAAAATACAAAAATTTGAAAAATTACCTGAAAAACATGGATTTTCGAAGTGTGGTAGCACAAAAGGGACAATTGATATCCAAGCCAAATTTCAAACACTGCATAAGTAGACCATAATATAATATGTGGCGAAATTACAACTTGTTATTGCAAGGCATTTCTGTACAATAAAAGTTGACAGAGGTGTATTTGGTTAAGTTTCTTTTAACATCGTTTAGCGAGTAATAGTGATGATGCAGACAGCTTATTTCAGATAAAGCTGCAGCAATTGTTGGGAACCATTAGGCAACAAAGTTAAACAATGGTAGTTTTCAGGAATAGAATGAGTCATTGTTAGGCAGGAACAATGAAGGAAACAATCAACAATTACAGGTTACTCATGTTTTTAAGATTCTAGTTCAGACTGGTCAGTACTGTTGTGGAAAGCCATATGGGGGCAGAAGAGTGTACTAGTGGAGCTTTTGTTCAAACAAGTTGCAGTATTGGTAGAGCACAAGTGTCTGAATGTCATAAAACAACATATGGAACAAAATGTGGCATTCGCTTGGTACTGTATGATCTGGATGAATAGGACCAAGATTTGTCGCTATGGAGTTCTGGGATACACCTTGTGGGCACAAGAAGTAAAGTTCCAGGAAACTTTAGTGTTTATTATCATATGAAAGTGTTTCTGGATAAGTATTCTTTCCTACAAAGAAGTTGTTTTGATCCATTTTAGATTCATAAGAAGACAGTGAAGTGTAGCCTCAGAGAAATTGATATAAAATCAGTACTGAAAATGCATCAGTGCATGGGACTTAACATGAAACCAGAACAAAAGTTATGTTCCAAGTGTGTTACACTGCTAAAAAATGAAGAATATTCTGATAATTTAAACATGACTGATGAAAGGTATCAGCCACCTACAGCCACAGTGGATGAGCAATTAAATACTTCGGCGACTGCTCTTGGTTTGTCTCCCATGAAGACACACAAAGTTGGAAAAAGAGACAGGCCCAGCTATGGTAGAAGAAAACTACAAAAAACTCAAATGGAATTAAAATACAAAATAGCTGACACTAATGGTGGAAGAGGAAGAACTATCTGCTCCAAAGGAACAGAAATCATGCTCTGATTTGGACAAAATTGTGCACAATTTGAAAGAAAAATGTGCCATATCCACACACCAGAAAAAAGTAGCTATCCTTACCCTTGCACCTTCCAGCTGGTCTATTGACTACACTGAAAAGGAATTCAATGTTTCTACAGATATGGTAAAGCAAGCGCAACTTCAGCAGGCTCAGGGTAAGCAATTGAGTTCAGAAATAAAGGTGCTAGTGTCGGAGTTTTATGAAAGTAATGACTACAGCCGAATAATGCCTGGAAAAAAAAACCGCTATGTAACAGTGAAAATGGGAAATGTATGTGTACAGATGCAAAAAAGACTGTTGCTGTGGAATATATCAGAACTAATGTAGAATTCAAGGAAAAGTATCCCAATACCAAAGCAGGTTTATCATCTTTTTTCAATCTTCGGCCAAAATGGGTTGTGCCTGTAAGTGCAAGGGACACACACAATGTCTGTGTATGTGAGACCCATCAAAATGTTAAGCTGATGATTGCTGCTATAAAGGATTCTGGTCTGGATTTCAAGGGTGCAATGAAGCTGCTAGTGTGTGACATCAGTTCCTACCAGTGCATGATACACAGGTGAGAAAAGTGTCCTGGTAAGGCAAATCTTGCAGAACACATGAATAACAAACTGTATGGTGAACTCCTTATGAGTGATGATGAACATGTTTCTTATAAACAATGGACACGCATGGATCACACAAGCCTTGAAACAAAGAAAAGTACATTGGAAGAATCTGTTGAAATGTGTTGTCAAAAAATGGACAAACTGACCACACACAGCTTCACAGCAACAGCACAATCGGCTTATCTCCAGTTTTGTAAGGATAATTTGAAACAAGATGAAATTATAGGAATACTAGACTTTTCTGAAAATTATGCGTTTATAGTTCAAGATGCCATCCAAGGATATCATTGGGACAACAGTCAAGCAACTCTCCAGCCATTTGCGATTTACTGTAGAGGTGAATCAGGTGATGTGTCTGTCGTGAACCTGTGTGTTTTTAGTGACTGTTTAATTCATGATGCCATTGCAGTTCATGCCCACATTCGCACTATCATGGCATATGCGAAAAACAAGCTACCTCACATACATTTTGTGAAATACTTCAGTGATGGGGCAGCAAGTCAGTACAAAAACTGTAAAAATCTCAAGTTTATGCATACATTACCATGATTTTCAGATTCATGTAGAATGGAATTTTTTGCAACAAGTCATGGTATAAATATGTGATGGTATTGGTGCTACCACTAAGCAGATGGCATCACAAGCTAGTCTTCAGCACCCTACAGAAGTTCACATTCTAACACCTCTTCACTTATTTACCTGGGTACAGAAAAATATCTCTGGCATACAATCATTCTGTTACAAAAGATGAGGTGAAATCAGTCAAAGACTTGCTAAAAAGCAGAATAGAACACGTTAAAACTGTTGCAGCCACAAGGAGCCATCATCACTTCTCTCTAGTGGACTCTGACAATGTGCAGACGAGCAGACTGTCCGGTTATAACTACAGGCTCATGCACAACATGTGTCTTCACAGTGTGTCTGATTCAAGATTCAGAAGCAAAAACAGTAGCATACAACCAGGATGCTATGTTATTGCTGTTTATGATGACAAATGGTACTTAGGATGTGTTGCAGAGCACTGTGAAGCAGAAGGTGATGTATTTGTGAACTTCATGGCACCAGCATGACCAGCAAGATCATTTCATTGGCCATGTTTGGCAGACAGGTGTTGGATTCCTTTTGAACGTATTCTTATGACAGTTCCAGTCCTACCACAGTGTCAGGAAGACAGTACAATTTGCCACTCAGTGTACAGAGTACAGTAGCTAAAGTGAGGGAGAATTTCTGTTTGAAGCACAATCAACTGGTTTTTAGCAGTTAAGGTGCAGTAAACATTAATGATAGGTTGTGTTAATCTGTCTGTATGTTGTTACTTAGTGATTAAACAGTTGTGGGACAGGATAAGAAGAGGCAGAACAGTTTACAATATGTCTTTACAAAATTGTGTTGTGGAACAATGGCCACATCACCAAATACATCTGTCAACTTCCATTGTACACAAATGTCCTGCAATAAGAAGTTGAAATTTTGCCACATATTATATTATGGCCTATTTATGCAGTGTGTGAAATTTGGCTTGGATACCACTTGTCCCTTTTGTGCTACCACACTTCTAAAATCCATGTTTTTCAGGTAATTTTTCAAATTTTTGTCTTTTCATGTGCATGTAACTCAGTTTTTGTGACTGATATGGGCATGATGAGTTCCGTGTGTGTTTAGGCCATATTAAGCTTACCATTAAAAAAGATTTATACCCTTTTTGAGTGAATTATATTTGGCATAGAGGGCACCTACAATATGTACCTTTTAATGTATTACATTTTTTAATCACATTTTGGAATTTTTCATTTTCCTTCAGAAATACGTTGTTGGTGTTTTGATTCATAGTGTGTTCTCCAAATGGATGTTACTGGGTTGTAAAAATTTCACTGGACTGTGTGGAACAGTTCCAAAGTTGTTAAGACCTGAAGTTGGGTCTGAAGATAGATTGCCAGATGCGGGTTGCAATATCTGGGTTATGCCACCTTCTTTCACAAGTCATAATTCTGGAACTAATTGGCACTGGAAACTAATACTATGTACACGAGTGTTCCACACACGGTAGAATTAGTGTACTGAATTTCAGTCAAATCTGAGACTATGAGCTGGAGCCCCTGGTTGAACTGTCATGGACTGACCCTATGGCAGTTTATCATGGAATGGAGTGAGAATTATAATTTAGTCATTAATGAAGTAAAATAAATTATTTGAAAATAATTTTGAAGTGACATTGGCATGGTCACTAATCTGTGAACGATGTTTTGTAGTACTATTAACATTAAGTGTTGACTCTGAATATGTGAACAAAGTGTAGATAGAACTGTCAGCAGTAAACTTAAATTTTAGACAAATATCACATGGAAGCATAAATTGTTACACAGCCTGTAGGTGCAGAATGAATTTGTATGTCAGCAGCAAAGTTTTGATGAAGCCAAGGGGTTACACATTAAATATTGACAGGTTTGTTCATAACCACTTTCTGTGTTTACTGCATATTGCTACACATATTGATAGTGAAACTGCCAGAATGTTACAGTTACTGTTGTAAGTAATCTTACATACACACACCACTTAAAATCTGTTACAGTTTAACTGTTTTTAGGGTATTCAGCTGTCAGCAGGCAGCCGGCCGCAGGGCCAAGCGGTTCTAGGCACATCAGTCCAGAACTGCACGACTGCTACGGTCGCAGGTTTGAATCCTGCCTCGGACATAGATGTGTGTGATATCCTTAGGTTAGTTAGGATTAAGTAGTTCTAAGTTCTAGGGGACTGATGACCTCAGATGTTAAGTCCCATAGTGCTCAGAGCCATTTGAACCATTTGTCAGCAGGCAAACAAATTCACTAGGTGCCACTGGCAGTTTTAATCTGCAAACCAGATTTGAGGGTTCTGACACAGTCACACAAACTACTTGTGTACTGTCTGCGCTGAAAAAGTCTGCTTCAACATCCATCTTGGGTGCAACTGCAGAAGTACTGCGATAGCAGTAATGCAGCATTAGCATTTGAATATATGTGAGAGCTTCATTATAGTTTATACAAACTTTGTGAACAGCTTGCAATTCAATTGATGAGCAGTATCAGAACAGTAATCCTATACCATCATTGTGAGGAAATGATAGGAATGTAAATATACTAAATACTAGTAAATACAGTAAGAGTGCGTAGACCCAATGTGGTTCAGGCTTTGGATTTGACCCTTGACGTAATGATGGTTTGGTATATAGAATAAGTATGCAGAACACATTGTGTTGAATGAAAAGGAGTTTGAACAGTCATTGACCTTGGACCTGAACCTGAGAACTATTCAAAGGTTACGAGGTTAACATGTTAGCTCCCTTGAAATATTGGTTGCGGTGAGAGACTGCTACATAGTGCAGCTCAAGGCCTAGCCTAGGTTGAAAGGTGGCAGTGTGGGTGTGAGCTGACCAAACCTAGATATGTGGAAGCCAAATAAGGGATGTGGTAACAAATTGACCAGTAGCACAGCTTAATGTTTACTGAAAAATCCAAATGATGCCCAGAATGGAACTTTCATCCACAAGAAGTCTTCTCTTACATTGTGTGCTGTGTTAGTTGATGGACTGAAATTCCATATAACCTTAAGAGATGCATGTAGATGTTATATCAATTGAAAGACACCTTCTTTGCCAAATTAATTAAAACTAAGTTTTATTTGTTGTACATTTTGGGCACGAGAACTTGCTGGAAAGTAATGGCTTAAAATTCTACTTGAAAATTATTGAAGCATTTTAATGAAAACACTTTATTAACATTTTACATCTTCATTCTTCATGTTTATATATTTATTTCAAACATTGTCACCCTGGCACTGAACACCATTCTCCCAATGAGACACCAGGTTGTTGGTGTTTTCACTGTAGAATGTTTGACTTTGTTGGCAGACCCACAGCCTCACCTCTGCTCACACTAATTCATCACTATTGCAGTTAATTCCTAGAAGGTGTTCTTTAGGTTTTACAAACAGTTGAAAATTCATTGGCTCAAACTGGGTCAGTGTGGAAGATCATCAATAATAATGAATCAAAGGTGTCACTCTTGTAGGTGCAAAAAAAGTTGTGTATGGTCTGGCATTGTCATGCTGAAAGAGACGGTGCTCCACATGTGGATGAACTATTTGAATTTGTGCTCTGTTTCCTGAGAGTTTTCTCACATGCTGACATGGTTAAATAACACACACCCATGTTACATACTGTAATTCAGAACTCTCCAGCAGGAGGATGCTGCATATTGTCAGCAAAGTGGGAACACTGCCAGAGTAATATGCATGACAAGTAATACTTCAACTGATATTCTTAATGGGATAAAAATTTTGGAGGCATTATTTTCTGGTACACCCTTGTAATAAATTAATGCATTGAATGTTGCAGTATGGTTCCCTTGGCATTGACTAACATCCATTTGGAAGTCATGATACTAAATCCATATACACATCAGCCAAAACATTATAACCAACAATCTGCTATCAATATAAACTCATCCAGGCAATAGCTCCTTGCCTTGTCTGCTGGTCAGACACACGTACAGTGCATGGATTAGCAGTGAGCATGCTGTCCGTGTATAGAATGGGGAATGCACACAATCTGTTGAGTTTCGCCGAGAGCAGATTTTGATGGTCTGAAGGCTTGGCATGAGCATTTTGGAAGCTGCACAGCTTGTTGGGTGGTCGAGGAGTGCTGTGGCTGTTGTCTTCAACACTTGGCAATACAAAGCTAAAACCATGTCCAGACATTATGGGGGTGGCCAAGCACCCCTCATGACAGATGGTAGACATCATAGGCTGGGCAGAATGGTAAAATAAGACAGGCAGCAAACATCATATATTAATGCTGGGCAGATAACAAGTGTGTCTGAATGCACAATGCTCCAAACACTCCTAATGATTAGTCTGTGTAGCTGGTGACCCACGAGTGTGCCAGTGTTAACGCCATGACATTGTCAACTACAACTGAAATAGGCATGTAACTATTGGCACTGGATTTTGGCGCAATGGCAGAGCACTGCATGGTCTGATGAATCTTGATACCTTCATCATGCCTTTGGGAGGGTGCATTTCCATCACCCACAAGGGGAGCAGCTCCTTGACTCCTGTACTGGCGGGGCCTCCATTATACTCCGGGAAACATCCATGTGGCTACCCATGGGTCTAATAGAGCTTGTGCGAGGCACTATCTCATAGAAGGAGTATTGAAAACTGGTGGTAAACCACATCCACCCCTTGGGTTGTTGTGATCTTCAGTTCTCAGACTGGTTTGATGCAGCTCTCCATGCTACTCTATCCTGTGCTAGCTTCTTCAACTCTGACCATCCTCCAGAATCTGTTCCATGTCTTCATGTGTTGGTCTCCATTTACTATTTTTACCTTCCATGCTTCCCTCCAATACTAAACTGATGTTCTCTTGATGCCTCCGAACATGTACTGCCAAGTGATCCCTTCTTCTTGTCAAGTTCTGCCACAAATTTCTCTTCTCCTCTACTCTATTCTATTCAGTACCTCATGAGATACATGATCTAACCTCTAATCTTCAGCATTCTTCTATGGCATCACATTTCGAAAGCTTATGATCTCTGCTCATCTAAACTATTTATCGTCCATGTTTCACTTCCATACTCCGTACAAATACTTTCAGAAAATACTTTCTGACATTTTAAATTTATAGTTTATGTTAACAAATTTCTCTTCTTAAACACTTCCCTTGCCATTGCCAGTCCACATTTTAAATCTGCACTACTTTGACCATGATCAGTTATTTTGCTCCCCAAATAGCAAAACTCATCTACTACCTTAAGGGTCTCATTTCCTAATCTAATTCTGTCAGCATCACCTGATTTGACTACATTCCATTATCTTTGTTTGGCTTTCGGTGATGGTTATCTTACACCCCCCCCCCCCTTTTGAAGGCACTGTCCATTCTGTCCAACTGCACTTCCAGCTCCTTTGCTGTCTCTGACAGAATTACAATGTCATCAGCAAACCTCAAAGTTTTTATTTCTTCTCCCTGGATTTTAATTCCTACTCATAATTTTTCTTTTGTTTCCTTTATTGATTGCGCAATATACAGATTGAGCAACACCAGGGATAGGCTAAAACCCTGTCTCACTACCTTCCAAATCACTGCTTCCCTTTCATGCTCCTTGACTTTTATAACTGCCATCTGGTTTCTGCACAAATTGTGAATAGCCTTTCACTCCTGTATTTGACAACTGCCACACTTAGAATTTGAAAGAGAGTATTCCAGTCAACATTGTTAAAAGCATTCTGTAATTCTACAAATGCTAGAAATGTAGGTTTGCCTTTCCTTAATCCATCTTCTACAAAAAATTGTAGGGTCAGTATTGCCTCATGTGTTCCAACATTTCTACGGAATCCAAACTAATCTTTCCCAAGGTCGGCTTGTACCAGTTTTCCAATCGTCTGCAAAGAATTCATGTTGGTATTTAGCAACTGTGACTTATTAAACTGATAGTTTGGTAATTTTCACGCCTGTCAAGACTTGCTTTCTTTGGGATCACAGTTATAATATTCTTCTTGAAGTCTGAGGGTAATTTGCCTGTCTCATACATCTTGCCCGCCAGATGGTCGAGTTTTGTCAAGGCTGGCTCTCCCAAGGCTATCAGTAGTTCCAATGGATGTTGTCTGCTCGCAGGGCCTTATTTCAACTAAGGTCTTTGAGTGCTCTGTCAAACTCTTCGTGCATTATCATATCTCCCATTTCATCCTCATTTACACCATCTTCCATTTCCATTATATTGCCTGCAAGTACATCGTCCTTGTATATACCCTCTATATACTTTCACTTTTTAGCCTTCCCTTCTTTGCTTGGAACCAGTTTTCCATCTGGGCACTTGATATTCTTACAGGTGGTTCTCTTTTCTCCAAATATCTCTTCAGTTTTCCTGTAGGCAGTATCTATCTTGCCCCTAGTCACATGTGCCTCTACATCCTTAAATTTGTCCTGTAGCCATCCCTGCTTAGCCATTCAGCACTTCCTATCGATCTTGTTTGATATGTTTGTATTCCTTTTTGCCTGCTTCATTTACTGCGTTTTATATTTTTTCCTTTCAGCTATTAAATTCAATCTCTCTTCTGTTACCCAAGGATTTCTACTAGCCCTCATCTTTTTACCGACTTGATACTCTACTGCCTTCACTATTTCATCTCTCAAAGCTACCCTTTTGTCTTCTACTTCCCATGTTCTTCCCAGTGTTAACCTAATGCTCTCTGAAACACTCTGCAGCCTATGATTCTTTCAGTTTATCCAGAGCCCATCTCTTAAAATTCCTAGCTTTTTGCAGTTCCTTCAGTTTCAATATACAGTTCACAACCAATAAATTGTGGTCAGAGTCCACATCTGGCCCTGGAAGTGTCTTACAGTTTAAAACCTGGTTCCTAAATCTCTGTCTTACCATTATATAATCTATCTGAATCCTTCTAGTTTCTCTAGGCCTCTTCCACATGTACAACCTTCTGTCATGATTTTTAAACCAAGTGTTAGCTACACTGTGAGATAAAAAGTATCTGTACACCTGGCTGAAAATGACTCAAAATTCATAGCACCCTCCATCAGTGGTGCTGGAATTCGATAGGGTGTTGGCCCACCCGTAGCTTTGATGACAGCTTCCACTCTCGCAGTCATACGTTCAGTCAGGTGCTGGAAGGTTTCTTGGGGAATGGCAGCACATTTTTCACAGAGGGCTGCACTGAGGGGAAGCATCAAGTTGGCATTCCAAAACACCCCAAAGGTGTTTTATAGGCTTCAGTTCAGGACTCTGTGCAGGGAAGTCCATTTCAGGGATGTTACTGTCATGTAACCACTCCACCACATGACCTGTATCATTGAACAGGTCATGTTGAAAGGTGCAATCACCATCTCCGAATTGCTCTTCCACAATGGGAAACAAGAAGATGCTGTGATAGTGCCACACAAAACTGCAAGCGGTGCAAAAACATGACCACAACATAATTTTACTGTTGGCACTACACATACTGGCAGATAACATTCACCAGGCGTTCACTATGCCCACATTCTGCCGTCAGACTGCCACATTGTGTAACATGATTTGTCACTCCACACAGTGTTTACCACTGTTCAATTATCCAATGTTTATGCTCCTTACACTAAGCAAGGTGTCATTTGGCATTTACTGGTGTGATGTGTGGCTTGTGAGCAGCTGCTCAACCATGGAATGAAAGTTTTCTCACCTCTCACCTAACTGTTATAGTACTTGGAGTGGATCCTGATGCGGTTTGGAATTCCTGTTCAATGGTCTGGATAGATGCCCATTACACATTATGACCTCTTCAACTGTCGGCAGTATCTGCTAGTTAAGAGACGAGATAAGGTTGTATGCTTTTGTGCTGTATGTGTCCCTTCATGTTCCCACTTCACTATCATATTGGAAACAGTGTACCTAGGGGTGTTCAGGAGTGTGGAAATATTTGTACAGACGTATGACACAAGTGACCACATTCGAAGTCCATGAGTTCCACAGTGTGTCCCATTCTGCTCTCTCACGATGTGTAATGACCACTGACATCGCTGATATGGAGTACCCAGCAGTAGATGGCAGCACAGTGCACCTAGTATGAAAAACATGTTTTTGGGGGTGTCCGGATACTTTTGAACACATAGTGTATGATGATCTGCTCTGTGCAAAATTCTATCAGATGGCTTTCTTTCATTCCTTTCCCACATTCTATAATCATCTACCACTTTTCCTTCTCTTGCTTTTCCTAATATGGAATTCCACTCCCCTATGACTATTAAATTTTCGTATCCCTTCACTATCTGAACAATTTCTTGTATCTCATCATACATTTCTTCAATCTCTTTATAATCTGCGGAGCTGGTTGCCATATAAACTTGTATTACTGTGGTAGACATGGGCTGCATGTCTATCTTGGCTACAATAATGCATTCATTATGCTGTTTGTAGTAGTTCATCTCCATTCCTATTTTTTATTCATTATTAAACCTACTCCTCCATTACCCCTATTTGATTTGGTATTTATAATCCTGTATAATTCTGTCTTGTTCTTTTTGCCATCGAGCTTCACTAATTCCCACTATATCTAGTTTTAAACTATCCATATCCATTTTTAAATTTTCTAACCTCTCAACCCGATTAAGGGATCTGACACTCCATGCTCTGTAGAACGCCAGTTTTCTTTCTCCTGGTAATGTCGTCATCCTGAGTTACACCACCCAGAGATCTGAATGGGGGATTATTTTACTTCCAGAATATTTTACCCAAGAGGACGCCATCATCATTTAACTACACAGTAATGCTGCATCCCCTTGGGAAAAATTACAGTTGTAGTTTCCCCTTAACATCATCTGTTTGCAGTACCAGCACAGCAAGGCTGTTTCGGTTAATGTTACAGGGCCAGATCAGTCATTCATCCCAACGGTTGCCCCTGCAACTACTGAAAATGCTGCTGCCCCTCTTCAGGAACCACACGTTTGTCTGGCCTCTCAACAGATACCCCTCCATTGTGGTTGAATCTATGGTACGGCTATCTGTATCGCTGAGGCACGCAATCCTCCCTACCAGTGGCAAGGTCAGTGGTTTGTGGTTAGGTCCACCTTTCATGACGATTGTGTTTCCCACTGGCAGTGGCAATTTTCATCAAAATAATGCACCATTTCACAATGCCATGAGTGTGGTAGAATGGTTTGAGGAACACAGTGGTGAGCTCCAATTGATGTGATGGCCACCCAACTCAGCAGCTCTGAACCTTGTGGAACACATCTGGGGTGTGATTTAACACAACATCAGAGATCATCCCCCCTTCCAGGATTTATGGGAATGAGATGACCTGAGTGTACAGATATGGTGCCAACTTCCTCCAGTGATCTACCAAGGAATCATTGCTTCCATGCCACAATGTCTCCCTGCTGTTATCAGTACCAGAGGTGGACATACCAGCTTTTAGATGGGTGATAATTATGTTGGGGCTGATTAGAGAATGGCAGTAACCATTATTGAAAGAAGATTGTTTTACTGTAGTGATAGTGATGGTGATAATGATAATGGCATATAAAGTTCGGTCAAACACCACATGCTGCCTACTAGTCCTGTATGGCTCATCCTCCAGTCCAGCTTCAAGACACCGACTGCCCGTGAGATCCATAGCCATTCCTTGCTACCCATTGTGGCTCCACAATACCCAATGGTGCCACGAGCTCTGAGCTGTGAGAAGTGACATCTGCCAGGCACATGAGGCTGGAATTCAAAGAGGGAGCCCACCATGGCTCAACCTCCCCCACCAAACCAAAATCCCCCTTCCCCACTATTAAGGACCCCTTTACATCTGAATCTCCTTCACCTTGGTAATGTGCATGCATGACACTTTACTTGTGTGTAAATTCAAAATCAGGTGATTTGTGGGCCTACCACCCTGACAATCTCACAGGGTCCCAAGAACTGAGGAGCCAGTTTGCTAGCGAACCCTAACTCCCATAGCTCCCCTTTTTGAGCAATATTAGGGTTTTGGACTAACACTCTGTCCCCAGCCTTTGCACTGCACCATTTAGCCCCTGATACTAGCAGATGGCTAGCCTGTGATGGGCAGTTTTGGTATTATGCCTAGCCTGGCTCCAATTGTGCTGTGTTACTGCTAGGGTGACTTGTTCTAGAAGCAAATCATTGATTGACCACAGGTTGACAAGAGGAGAATTTACTGTATGTGCTACCACAAGGGATACTGGAGCAGCCTCCAGGGTTTTGGGCTGTGCAGTGTTAAAGACAAACTTGAGCCATGGTACTGACATGTCAGACTTCATCTGAGCCTTGTGAAAGATGAGCACAACCTTCAACTTGCAGTTCACCTGGTCAGCAAAGCAGAACCTCATGAATAGCTGGGAAACAAAAGCTAACAAGCATCATGGGTGGCCTATAAACAGAAAGAATTCATAATAATTGCTGGATAGCTACCAGGATGGTCACTCCTGTGCTTGGAATGAGTAAAGAAAAACGAGAAAAGTCATCCATGATAACTAATAGGTGCCCAATACCCACACACACAGTGGAAGCAGACCTATATAACCAAAAAGAAATTTATGCATCAGGCATTTCTCATGGGTAAACTCTAAAAGACCCTTGAGGGAACTTTGGTAGGGCTCAGCTCCCTTACAGCACTCCCACTCCCCCACCAACCTGTGGACATCCTTATACAGGGAGGACCAGGTGATGTGTTGTATGATTTTGACAACAGTTTTATAAATGCACAAATGACTGCCTAGGAGGGTGTTACGGAAATAACGAGCCATAACCTAAGACCTCGATTGTCACTCTCTAAACAGAATTCCCAGTGTTGAAAATAAAATCTGAATTTCACAAGGGCAAACAGAGTTGCCAAGGCTTCCCATTCATACGTAGAATGTTTCATCTCTGCAGGTGAAAGTTTCCAAGGTGCATAGGCTATAGTGCATCAACCTGCCACACACTCCCTCCCATTCTGCTCCTGCAGGAGGACAGCTGCCACTTTCTACTCCAGACGAATTAGAGGTGTCAGTCTGCAAGAACAGGAGCTCAAAATTGGGTGTGGCTAATACTAGTGGGTTACTTTCATCCCATTTGAAATTTTTTAAGGCACCCCACTAATTTAGTAAAATTGGGCACAACTTGCGAAAAAAATTTGCCATGCCTAAGAACCAGGCCACACCTTCCTTATTTCTAGGAGCTGGTAATTTTCGCAAATCACTAGTATGCTCCTGGTCAATTCTAATGCAATTGGTGGAACTAAGATGTCCCAAGAATGAAACCTGTGTGCCAGTGTGATTTTAGAGAGTTTCACAGTAAGTCCTGCCTCCCTCTGGTAAACCAGGACTGCCTCATAATGTTGCAGATGTTCAGACAGACCAGCACTGTAAACAACCTAAACAACCATGTCATCTAGGTAATTCTAGACACACTTGAACTTGAAATCACCCAAAATACAATCTAGAAGGCAAAACAGAATGGCAGCTCCCACTGACAAACCGAACCCTGTTAAAATCTTAGAAGTTCCAGTCTGTACAGAAGGCAGTAATATTGTTGGAATCCTCTGTTAACATTATGTGATAATATGCCTGATTGAGATCCAGGACAGTAAAACACTGAGCCCAACTGAAGCAAGTAAAAGAATTATGTAGATTGGCAAGTTTCACAGATTCCAAAACTACCTTCTCATTAACTGCATGATAACCCACAACTGGATGAAACAACCCACTGCTGCCCATAGATACTGAGTTATGGGAGATGCAAAGGCTGAGGTTCAGGGCCTGATTACCCTATCGAACAATGTATTAGTAATCAAAGCATGGATACATTTCATCTTTGATGGAGAAAGCCTGTAAAGGTCCTGCCTCTCTGGAATGTCATTTGTTAGATGAATCTTGTACTGGATGTTACTGATGACATCCAATTTGTTAGTTAAGATCTGCGGTAAACAATCAAGAACTTCTAGTACCTGCTTCACTTCTACTGGACCAAGGTGACTGAGCTCAAATGGCGAACATTGCAGTAACACACTATGAATTCCTGTGGCAACCTGACAGGAGAAAAACATGAATTTTTCAGCTGAGTTAAGTTTAAAATAAACAACCCTGCCCTGGCTATATAACACCAACCACTACCATTTACAAAAACACACCCCAAAATTAAATTCACTGAAAGATTTTTAATTAGTATTCATTTCACAGGCCAAGAAAATTTTCCAGTACTCAGTTACGCAAACCAGAGGCAACGTCTGCCCAGTGAGAGCTCGACGTTGCGAGGATGGATGCAAACAAGGCTATTCACAGGTATGGCAGAACTTCAACTATCACAGATAATCTAAACGAGAAACTCAACTACCAGAGTTGAGGAGGGTGCACACTGGTTCCTAGTTAAGTTGTTTCCAAAGGCAAGGCAGGAGTTTCCCTACCTTGGACTTGACACGGAGACAGCACTTGTACAGTAGAACACTACTGTGCCTCTTACGTTCCTTATGACATCAGCTGTTTGACTCTCTTTCCAAGGAACCGAACATTACCATACAGAATTCCCTTCTTTGTTACACCGGAAGCACATCCTACGCTTGTTCCTTATGGGTTGTTCACTTTTAAATTTCCTGGAACCTTGATCCCCATCTTGATAATGACACTTAAACCCCCATCACCAGTGGTCTGTGAAACTGAGGCTTAAATAGTGTACACAAAAGCCTCTAATTCAGTAAAAGATGTGCATTTATTAGCAAAGGTAATCCATGAACGGTGTTGTGGCTGCATTTTCTCTAATATATTATTGAGTATTTATATCTCTGTCACTTGGAATTCCAAGGCTAGAATGACCATACACATTCATATATGTACCTAGGAAAAGGTTCATGAGGAAACAGCACTCACCAAAAATGTTCATACTTGAGCAGCCTCTTAATACAAAGTGACACTTTCAGCACACAATTGATTTTCACAACTCCCTTGATGTTGCACTTTCATGTAAAATTCGACTTAAAGCACTGATTAACACAGTGGGTACAATGCCTGAACAACAACAATATTGGAGATAGGAAGACCATTGGCATGAAACATAAATTTGACCATAAGCCACAAGATGGATTTCACCTTTCTTAAACTCTCAATTGAAAGTTCCATTATAGCTTGAAGCAGTAATAGTATTTGGTGAGGTAATTTCCCAGATGGATTACCATGTGGTCCTTAAAGGTGTCTGTAGCATTGCTAATACTTCCAGCAGTTGTCTGTTGGTGGGAGAACCTTGTTCACAAACTATTGATCCTAATTTGTCTAAATAAGGCAGATGACACCACTTGGCAAGTCAATCACCTGCCCCTGTAACTGCAGAGGTTATGTAACATGCTCAGAATAGCGATTACATTGTGGAATACCCCACAAGCGATTATCCCAATGGATAAAAATTGTGCCTGAATTGTATGTATTTGCTTATGGTGGGGCTGACTACATTCTAAACACTCTACATTCTGAGACAAGGTTGTCATGGGTGGAGCTCAGTCAGCTAGTGCAACATATACCTTCCCAGTGCAGTTTGTACTAATCACCAAGGCATTGTCCACACCAGCATGCAGATGAGCCACAAGTTTGGCAACACTGCCCTTACGTAGAAGCTGACACACTTTTAATTCATTGATTAACTGTTGCTTCTTCAATAAGGACAAACTGTGACAGTCACGGGACCCCATGTTCAACATTGGATACCTGCAAGCACACACCTTATGGTGAATGACAGTATGAGGATACCTCCCCCCTTTACTTCCAGGAAAATAACACTCTGAACTTTTTAAAATTTAAGACATTACACACCTTAGTTTAGTGACAATTTAAATAAGGCAATATTGTGTCTGACACCAGTCGTTAGCTTTTATATTCAAAATCTCCACCTTTACAAACTGCAACTCAGAAAATGCTTCAATAAATGAACAAATAATTATTTGGAAACAGGTGGCTCTGTAAGACAACACAGTAGCAGAACTCATCTCAAAGGTTAAAACTGAATAGCGATACTGGAACACAGAGCAATTTACAGCTGCATCGAGACCACTATAAAAAGCAAATTCTTAAAATACACCTCCAAGAGCATCTAGATCATTTAATAAAGTAAATAGGTGCACTGATTTCTAGAGCTGCTTTCAGGCATACAGAGCAAGTATCTTTAAATCTTGCTCCCAATGAGCAGTTAAGTAATTAATAGAGAATTAGTGTGCACAGATTGATATAACCGGCTTCAGACACAGTGAAAATTCTATTAAGATGTACTGTAGAAGAAGCATAAATGATTTAGTAAGTGAATGTGCATGCATAGCAGCTTAGAAATGCTATTTAAAAAGGAAAACCTGTAATAAGTATTCAGAATGAACTTGTAGCAATAATGAATAAAAGGTGAGGAAAGATCACCCCATGTCAACTTCAGAAAACCAAACAGTTGAACAGTAACACTAGATGGTTTTACACACTTTTGCTTGTTCCAGCCTGTGAACCTCGAATGTGCCAGTTAGTTACCAACAGGCCATATTTGCACGAGTCTGGATGAAATCTGAATACGATATGTTGGTTCACATAGAGCTGATCAGCATGTGCTGATGCTAACAGGCCTCGACACTATGTATAAGACGAGCACTCACCCAACAAATCCCCAAACATCAAAATGTACAAAATTTTAGTACAAATTTCAAACAGTAATTTACATAACTTCAGTGAAGGCAGCCCAGGGGTAGCTGGCAGTGGTGCATTCCATGAAGCTGATGTACAGAGGCAATGTTAACACCTACAGTATAATGAGCATTCAGAGTACAGGTCCAAGACAACCAAAGTGTGCCACAGCAGTTGAAAATTGGAACGGACTAAGGGAGCATCTAAATTCCACTGTTATTCTTAATACAACCACATGACCACAGCACATGTACAGATCAATGGACTCTTCAGATGATTCTCATCAAAAACTTGGTCTAAGGCTAAACATGGTCACACTTAAAACTGTGTTCAGGATTACGAAATGATCGAATCCACTGCTAAATGTGGGAAATTGAATAGCAATAACAAGCTTGTTTGGTTGCTAGGCATAACCCTAACCCCTTCCAAGGCAACGCCACAAGGTATTAAGTCGTGCAACACAACTCAAATCGCACAGTTTTTCAGATGAGAAAGCTCCTTGCATAATTTGACTTCCATAGAGAAGAACCAACAGCAAATACAGATAGTGAAGACCCCTTCAATGTCCTGTCTTCTGGTAACACCTGTGCCTGCAACTATTAACTCGGTAGAACCTTTAAAGGGCTACCAGTAACTCCATTCTGTCAATTTTGGCTGAATGGCAAATACTTTCTACATACCCTGCGCAGCTCTGCTATGCCCGATGATGCCACAAGTTCCAAGCAAAAGAAGTGAAATACACCAGGTGTCGGCAGGATTTTAGAGAGGAGGCCTTCCATAGCTCACATAATAATAATAATAATAATAATAATAATAATAATAATAAGCAAATTTCTGGTTAAAGAAGTTCACCTCAACACATTCACATCTAACTAAATTATTTAACAGTTACATTGCAGACCCATACACATTCCCTGATACACTTACACACGGAATAACATATCTGAAACCTAAAGATCAAGCAGACACAGCGAACCCAGCTAAATATCGCCCCATAACATGCCTACCAACAATATACAAAATATTAACTTCAGTCATTAAACAGAAATTAATGACACAAACAACACAGAACAAAATTATAAATGAAGAATAAAAAGGCTGTTGCAAAGGAGCACGAGGATGTAAAGAGCAACTGATAATAGATGCAGAGGTGACATATCAAGCTAAAACTAAACAAAGGCCACTACACTATGCATACATTGATTACCAAAAAGCTTTTGATAGTGTACCCCACTCATTGTTACTACAAATATTGGAAATATACAAAGTAGATCCTAAATTGATACAGTTCCTAAACATAGTAATGAAAAATTGGAAAACCACACTTAATATCCAAACAAATTCAAATAATATCACATCACAGCCAATACAGATTAAGCGTGGAATATACCAAGGAGACTCATTAAGTCCTTTCTGGTTCTGCCTTGCTCTGAACCCACTATCCAACATGCTAAATAATACAAATTATGGATACAATATTACTGGAACATACCCACACAAAATCACACATTTGCTATACATGGATGATCTAAAACTACTGGCAGCAACAAATCAACAACTCAACCAATTACTAAAGATAACAGAAGGATTCAGCAATGATATAAGTATGGCTTTTGGAACAGACAAATGTAAGAAAAATAGCATAGTCAAGGGAAAACATACTAAACAAGAAGATTACATATTGGATAACCGCAGCGACTGCATAGAAGCGATGGAAAAAACGGATGCCTATAAATATCTAGGATACAGGCAAAAAATAGGAATAGATAATACAAATATCAAAGAAGAACTAAAAGAAAAATATAGACAAAGACTAACAAAAATACTGAAAACAGAATTGACAGCAAGAAACAAGACAAAAGCTATAAATACCTATGCCATACCAATATTGACCTACTCATTTGGAGTAGTGAAATGGAGTAACACAGACCTAGAAGCACTCAATACACTTACACGATCACAATGCCACAAACATAGAATACATCACATACATTCAGCAACAGAAAGATTCACATTAAGCAGAAAGGAAGGAGGAAGGGGATTTATCGACATAAAAAACCTACATTATGGACAGGTAGACAATTTAAGAAAATTCTTTCTAGAACGAGCAGAAACTAGCAAAATACACAAGGCAATCACTCATATAAATACATCGGCTACACCACTGCAATTTCATAACCACTTCTACAACCCTTTAGATCACATAACATCAACAGACATGAAGAAAGTAAATTGGAAAAAGAAAACACTACATGGCAAGCACCCGTATCATCTAACACAGCCACACATCGATAAAGACGCATCCAACACATGGCTAAGAAAAGGCAATATATACAGTGAGACAGAAGGATTCATGATTGCAATACAGGATCAAACAATAAACACCAGGTATTACAGCAAGCATATTATTAAAGATCCCAATATCACAACAGATAAATGCAGACTTTGTAAACAACAAATAGAAACAGTAAATCACATCACAAGCGGATGTACAATACTAGCAAATACAGAATACCCCGGAAGACATGACAATGTTGCAAAAATAATGCATCAACAGCTTGCCTTACAACATAAACTTTTAAAACAACACGTTCCTACATACAAGTATACACCACAAAATGTACTGGAGAATGATGAATACAAATGATACTGGAACAGAACCATTATAACAGATAAAACAACGCCACATAACAAACCTGACATCATACTCACCAATAAAAAGAAGAAATTAACACAACTAATCGAAATATCTATACCCAATACAACAAATATACAAAAGAAAACAGGTGAAAAAATTGAAAAGTACATCCAACTGGCTGAGGAAGTCAAAGACATGTGGCATCAGGATAAAGTTGACATCATACCAATTATACTATCAACTACAGGAGTCATACCACACAATATCCACCAGTACATCAATGCAATACAACTACATCCAAACATATATATACAGCTACAGAAATCCGTAATTATTGATACATGTTCAATTACCCGAAAGTTCCTAAATGCAATATAACACATACCGTACAGTTAAAAGGAAGTGACGCTTGATCAAGGTCCGTGTCACTCCATTTTTAACCGGACTTAACGTCTGAGAAGGTGAAGGAAATAATAATAATTAATAATAATAATAATAATAATAATAATAATAATAATAATAATATAAAATCATTATCATTATTTGTACTAGTATATTAGCATTATTGTAGGCAGGTAATTAATACAAAGATCAATTAATAATGTGCTGTATTCTTTGTCTCCTCTGCCCAGCATCTCTCTTAAAGCATTCTTTTTGCTTCATTTGCTTCATTATTTCCTTGCTACACTCTTTCTGTAAGTTCAGTGGTCTACTTTGTTTCTGTCAGTAAGGTGATTTTTAATCAACAACTGTTGTCTGGCTACTAATTACGTAACATTCTCAACAGATGCCTATACTAATTTAATAATTTTTTTTCTATGCTATGACTGTTTCATTTGTTCTCATTTCAGAACTTACTTCAACATTATGGGTTTTTCTGTCTTGATATGCTGGTTGTGCTCCATAAATAGCGTTTCCAGGACCTTTTCTCCTTTTGAGATCATAGTACAGGTCCATGGAATAGGACTGTTGTAGCCTGTAGCCTACGCTCAATTTTTGTGCTGTTAGAAATGTGCTTGTCTCACCAAAAGGAATTCATGAAGTTATAGTAGTAGTAGTAGTAGTAGGTAGTGTGCCAAGGTAGGATGTGTGTGTTTTTTAGTAACTTTTACATAAATAAGTGATCAGTGTAACAAAAGGTTTTGATGTAACTGTCATAGACATTTTATGATTCTGATCTACATCTACGTGATTACTCTGCTATTCACAATAAAGTACCTGGCAGAGGGCTCCATGAACCAGCTTCAAGCTGTCTCTCTCTCTCTCGAATGGAACGCGGGAAAAATGAGCACTTAAATTTTTCCGTGTGAGCCCCGATTTCTCTTATTTGATCGTGATAATTATTTCTCCCTTTGCATGTGGGTGCCAACAGAATGTTTTCACAATTGGAGGAGAAGACTGGTGATTGAAATTTCATGAGAAGCTCTCGTTGCAATGAAAAACACCTTTGTTTTAATGATTGCCACTCCAATTCACATATCATGCCTGTGACACTATCTCCCTTATTTCGCGATAATACAAAACGAGCTGCCCTTCTTTGTACTTTTTCGATGTCATCCATCAGTCTCACCTGATGCGGATCCCACATGCACAGAGGTACTCCAGAATAGGGCGGACAAGCGTAGTGTAACCAGTCTCTTTGGTAGACCTGTTGCACCTTCTAAGTGTTCTTCCAGTGAATTGCAGTCTTTAGTTTGCTCTACCCACAATATTATCTATGTGATCGTTCCAGTTTAGGTTATTTTTAATTGTAATCTGTAAGTATTTGCTTGAGTTTACAGCCCTCAGTTTTGTGTGACTTATCATGTAACAGAAATTTAGCTGATTTCTATTAGTACTCATGTCAATAACTTCGCACTTTTCTTTATTCAGGGTCAATTGCCACTTTTCTCGCCATACAGATATATCTTATCTAAATCATTTTGCAAGTAGTTTTGATCATCTGATGACTTTACAAGACAGTAAATGACAGCATCATCAGCAAAGAATCTAAGACAGCTACTCAGATTGTCTCCAATGTCGCTAATATAGACCAGGAACAATAGGGGGCCATGTAACACTTTCTTGAGGAATGCTGGATATTGCTTCTGTTTTACTCGATGACTTTCTGTCTATTACTATGAACTGTGACCTTTCTGACAGGAAATAATGAATCAAGTCGCACAGGCAATAATCCATAGGCATGCAGTTTGATTAGAAGATGCTTGTGAGGAACGGTGTTGAAAGTCTTCTGGAAATCTAAAAATATGGAATCAATTTGACGTCCCCTGTCGATAGCACTTATTACTTCATGAGTATAAAGAGCTAGTTGTGTTTCACAAGAACGATATTTCCTGAATCCATGCTTACTGTATGTCGATACATCATTTTCTTCGAGGTGCTTCATAATGTTCGAATACATTATATGTTCTAAAACCCTACTGCAAATCGATGTTAGTGATATAGGCCTGTGATTCAGCTTATTACTCCTACTTCCCTTTTTGAGTATTGGTGTGACTTGAGCAACTTTCCAGTCTTCAGGTACGAAACTTTCTGTGAGCATGTGGTTGTATATAATTGCTAAATATGGAGCTATTTCATCAGATTACCCTGAGAGGAACCTGACTGATATACAATATGGACCGGAGGCCTTGCCTTTATTAAGTGATTTAAGCTGCTTTGTTACACCAAGGGTATCTATTTCTATGTTTCTCATCTTGGCAGTTGTTCTTGATTGGAATTCAGGAATATTTACTTCGTCTTCTTTGGTGAAGAAGTTTCAGAAAACAATGTTTAATAACTCTACTTCAGTGGCACTGTCATCAGTGACTTCACCATTGTTATCGCGCAGTGAAGGTATTGATTGCGCCTTGCCACTGGTGTGCTTTAGGTATTACCAGAATATTGTTGCAGACATTATTAAAAGCATCTCGCATTGAAGTATGCGCCATATTTCGAACTTCTGTAAAACTTTGCCAAACTTGGTGATTTTGCGTTCTTTTAAATTTGGCATGCTTTTTTCGTTGCTTCTGCAACAACATTCTGATCCATTTTGTGTACCATGGGGGTCAGTACAATCACTTATTAATTTATGTGGTATATATATCTCAATTGCTGTTGATACTATCTCTTTGAAAACATTCCACAACTTTTCTGCACTTACATGATCAGATCGGAAGGCGTGAAGACTGTGTCTCTTAAAAAGGCGTTAAGAGCATTTTCATCAGCTTTTTAAAATAGATATACTATGCGTTTCTTTTTGATGGTTGTAGGTGTTACAGTATTCAGCCTAGCAGCAACTGCCTTGTGGTCGTTAATCCCTGTATTCGTCACAACGCTCACTATTTGTCCAGGATTATTTGTTGCTAAAAGGTAAAGTATGCTTTCACAACCATTTACGCTTTGAGTGGGCTCATGAACTAATTGTTCAAAGTAATTTTCTGAGAAAGCATTCAGTACAATTTCGGATGATGTTTTATGCCTGCCGCTGGCTTTAAACGTATAATTTTTCCAGCATATTGAGGGTAGATTGAAGTCACCACCGACTATAATTGTATGAGCGGGGTACTTATTTGAAATGAGACTCAAGTTTTCTTTGAACTGTTCAGCAACTATGTTTTCTCAGTCGGGGGGGGGGGGGAGGGGGGGGGGTCGGTGAAACGATCCAATTAATAGATTAATAGTTTAGTCCGATTGTCAGGTATAACCTCTACCCATACTATTTCACATGAACTATCTACTTCAATTTCGCTACAAGGCAAACTACCTCTGACAGTAATAAATACTCCACCACCACCTGTATTTAATCTATCCTTTCTGAACACTGTTAGATCGTTTGAAAAATTTTTGGCTGAACTTATTTCCGGCTTTTGCTAGCTCTCTGTACCTACAACTATTTGAGATTCAGTGCTTTCTGTTAGGGTTTGAAGCTCTGGTTCTTTCCCAACACAGCTATGACAATTTGCAACTACAATACCAATCGTTTCTACAACTACCTTACTGTGTTTTACCTGCCCACTTTCTGACGGATGCCCCTTCTGTGGTTCCCTGGGACCCTCTAACCTGAAAAACCGCCCAGTCACTTCCACACAGCCCCCGCAACCCTTGAAGCTGCCTCCTGTGTGTAGTGGACTCCTGACCTTTTAAGCGGAACCCGGAAACCCACCACCCAATGGCGCAAGTCAAGGAATCTGCAGCCTACATGGTCACAGAACCACCTGAGCCTCTGATTCAGACCCTAAACTCGGCTCTGCACCAAAGGACCACAGTCAGTTCTATCGACAATGCTGCAGATGGTGAGCTCCGCCTTAATCTTGGAAGCAAGACTGGCAGTCTTTGCCATTTCTGTTAGCCGGGGAGGTCACAGCAGTGAAGCGTTCAGAGGACACATAAGACGTGCTCAACGTCCCTCACATCCCCGCGTCCAATCCCCCACAGTGATGCCCTTTGGCAGCAGCCTCAAGCTGTGTGATGGAAGCCAATGCAGCCTGAAGCTGTGAGTGAAGGGTTGCCATCTCAGCTCGCATCTGTACACAATGAGAGTTCCTACACTCCTCCTGTTTGAAGCTCATAAAAATATGTAAAAAGCGAACGGTGTACTCGCCTTAGTAGTAGCAGGAACTAGCGATGCGCTCTCTGACGATCTGACACTCATAAAAGTAGTAAGAGTGATGTGGAACTTGACAGTTCAGTTCCTGCTCCCCCACACAGTTGGTGTGCACTGTATTGTCATTTGATATGAACAACATTGATTTTATGAACAACATTGATTTCCGGTAGTAGCTGTAATAGTATTTGATTACACTGCCAGTATATTGTCACATAAGCAGCTGAGTAGCATAGTTGACATAGTGGTTATATTAGACTGTTCCATGGAGGGTCCTGAGTTCAAAACTCACCTGAACTGTAAAATTTTAATTTCTGTGTTTGGTTCGAGTACAATCTAGAAGTATCCACAAATGGCAAGAATGGTTGTACTGGAATGTACTGTATGTGTTCTGGCCAGAGGCAGTTCGCTCCACGCTCCTGTATGTGCAAGTGCTGAATAAACCTTCGATAAGAGAAGTTATGGTTCATGATTCATCTACCTACACCTGTCTCTACGCGACAATATTCTGGTGGAGGTGCTGGGTATGGGAACTTGTGATACCACACATTATCAACACAGTGGCTCGCATCAGGCCACGACAGAGCCGCCGCTTACATGGTGAGAAACCCGAGTTTGAGCCATATTCAACAGATCACAATCGGTTGGAGACGGAAGAAGAAGACGACGACGACGTAGTCGACGACGACGTAGTCGACGACGACGTAGTCGACGACGACGTAGTCGACGACGACGACGTAGTCGACGACGACGACGACGTAGTCGACGACGACGACGACGTAGTCGACGACGACGACGACGTAGTCGACGACGACGACGACGTAGTCGACGACGACGACGACGTAGCCGACGACGACGACGACGTAGCCGACGACGACGACGACGTAGCCGACGACGACGACGACGTAGCCGACGACGACGACGACGTAGCCGACGACGACGACGACGTAGCCGACGACGACGACGACGTAGCCGACGACGACGACGACGTAGCCGACGACGACGACGACGACGTAGCCGACGACGACGACGACGACGTAGCCGACGACGACGACGTAGCCGACGACGACGACGACGACGTAGCCGACGACGACGACGACGACGTAGCCGACGACGACGACGACGACGACGACGTAGCCGACGACGACGACGACGACGATGTAGCCGACGACGACGACGACGACGTAGTCGACGACGACGACGACGACGTAGTCGACGACGACGACGACGACGTAGCCGACGACGACGTAGCCGACGACGACGACGACGACGTAGCCGACGACGACGACGACGACGTAGTCGACGACGACGACGACGACGTAGCCGACGACGACGACGACGACGTAGTCGACGACGACGTAGTCGACGACGACGTAGTCGACGACGACGACGACGACGTAGTCGACGACGACGACGACGACGTAGTCGACGACGACGACGACGACGTAGTCGACGACGACGACGACGACGTAGTCGACGACGACGACGACGACGTAGTCGACGACGACGACGACGTAGTCGACGACGACGACGACGACGACGACGTAGTCGACGACGACGACGACGACGACGTAGTCGACGACGACGACGACGACGACGTAGTCGACGACGACGACGACGACGACGTAGTCGACGACGACGACGACGACGACGTAGTCGACGACGACGACGACGACGTAGTCGACGACGACGACGACGACGACGTAGTCGACGACGACGACGACGACGTAGTCGACGACGACGACGACGACGTAGTCGACGACGACGACGACGACGTAGTCGACGACGACGACGACGACGTAGTCGACGACGACGTAGTCGACGACGACGTAGTCGACGACGACGTAGTCGACGTAGACGACGACGTAGTCGACGTAGTCGACGACGTAGTCGACGTAGTCGACGACGACGTAGTCGACGACGACGTAGTCGACGTAGTCGACGACGACGTAGTCGACGACGACGTAGTCGACGACGACGTAGTCGACGACGACGTAGTCGACGACGACGTAGTCGACGACGACGTAGTCGACGTAGTCGACGACGACGTAGTCGACGACGACGTAGTCGACGACGACGACGACGACGTAGTCGACGACGACGACGACGACGTAGTCGACGACGACGACGACGACGTAGTCGACGACGACGACGACGACGTAGTCGACGACGACGACGACGACGACGACGACGTAGTCGACGACGTAGTCGACGACGACGACGACGACGTAGTCGACGACGTAGTCGACGACGACGACGACGACGTAGTCGACGACGACGACGACGACGTAGTCGACGACGACGACGACGACGTAGTCGACGACGACGACGACGACGACGACGACGTAGTCGACGACGACGACGACGACGACGACGACGTAGTCGACGACGACGACGACGTAGTCGACGACGACGACGACGACGACGTAGACGACGACGACGACGACGACGACGACGACGACGACGACGTAGTCGACGACGTAGTCGACGACGACGACGTAGTCGACGACGTAGTCGACGACGACGACGTAGTCGACGACGTAGTCGACGACGACGACGTAGTCGACGACGTAGTCGACGACGACGACGTAGTCGACGACGTAGTCGACGACGTAGTCGACGACGTAGTCGACGACGTAGTCGACGACGTAGTCGACGACGTAGTCGACGACGTAGTCGACGACGACGACGTAGTCGACGACGACGCAACTGTGTGCCACCACATGAGACATCCTACCGGGTACTCTGGTGGCGATGACCAAGATCGTAACAAGTGGCTGAAGGTATATGAGCATATAGCCAAATATAACAAATGGGATGACACTGTGTGTTTGGTTAACGTATTTTTCTACTTGGAGGGCTCTACCAAGCAATGGTATGAGAACAAGTAGAAGTTCACAAGCTGGGAAGTATTCCAGGTGGAACTGCAAAAGTATTTTGGCGACACACGATGACGAAAGTGCAAGGCTGAAGATAAAGTGCAGGGCACAGTGTCCAGGAGAAACTACAGCATCCTACACTCAAGCTGTCTTGGAGCTGTGTAAAATAGTGGATCCTAGAATGAAAGGGGAAGACGAGGTTGCACATCTCATGAAGGGTGTTGCTGAGGACATGTATCAAGCCCCACCTGAATGAGCTTTCGATAGTAGACTACTTCATAAAATGGTGCCAGTATATCAAGACAGTGCATCAAAAATGAATTACACAAAAGAAGTTTGAACGGCTTCCAAACGTCGTATTGATGTCTGTGATGGAGGAAGCAACTGATTTCACAAGTGTACTTCATCAGATAGTAAGAGAGGAAGTTCAGAAGGCACTTGGATTGCACAGCAAGCAAAAAACCAAGACGCTTCAAGAGGTCATAAGGTAGGAAATGGAACAGACATTGAACCCAATCTCTCGTCCTTCATTTCCCTTTAAAACGGTGAAAAAAAAGGTAGAGACCCAGGCGAAGTTATGTTCCTACAGTGCTGCAAGAGAAACCGGTTTGGGCACCAAGGAAGACTGACGTCTGGTGGACCCAGGATAACCAACCAGTATGTTTCCACTGTGGACGACTGGGACCTGTGGTGTGCTATTGTTGGAAAAGGAGGTGGAAATTTGATGATGCTCACGCCAGAAGACAGCAGACTGATCTTAGCCGACGCCAACTCCGAGACAACGAAGATGAACAAGATGATGTGGGTGCAGGATGATGTAGGTCACAATCGCTGCAAGCTAGCTGCTGGGGAGGACACTCCCCAACACGCTGATCAAGGTCTTCATTGCTGTTCAGAAGCTACAGCTGATCACCTAGCCGCCACAACCTGGAAAACTAAAGAGTGTGACATTACTTGGAGGTGAGGCCTCCAAAAAGAGAAATCCTCCGCTGTCGATCACTACATAAGTGATGGGAAACTATGTCAAAACCCTCACGGATGGCCACCAGCCCAAGCTCTTGTGGACTCTGGAGCATCATATTCACTCATTTTGGAGAAGTACCATCGCCGGTTGCAGAAAGCCATATTCAACAACAAACATCTCTGCTGAAGGTGGCTAATGGGAAATATGTAAAACCTGCAGAAGATGTCATTTGTGTAGGTATAAGTGGCCATACACAGCTCTTAGAATTCGTCGTCTTACGAGAGTATAGTTCAGATATCATTCTTGGATGGGACTATTTAAAAGCTTCTCAGGCAATTGTAGACTGTGGTTGCATGAAGATTATGCTAGACAAGATGAGATGCTGTGGATAGGAAGATGGCCATCCGAGTGTTTGGACACTGTGTGCTGGATGACGTAATCATTACTGCAGTCAATGCTAGAAGGGTAGCTGTCATGTGTTGTGCCATGCATCAACCCATGTATCTTGCAGTGGAATGTAAGAGGAGCTTACCACTGAAGAATAACTTAGTCATACCAGCCTCTGTCGTCTCGTTTAAGAACGGATTCGGTGAATTGTGGATAGTTAACTGTCGCAAAGAACCGCAGATTCTTCCAAGATGCATGTGTGTAGCAAATGCTGGGTTATTAATTGCAGAACAGCTGAGCATCATAAAAACTTCCCATGCCGAGTCTGTGGGCGAAATTAGCGCTACCACTAAGAGACGAGATGTTCTAGCTCGACTGTCACCAGATCTCACTAAGGAACAACAGAAAATGCTACTTGCCATTCTTCAAAGAGTTCTCTGAATGCTTCAATCCACAGGTGAAGAGCAAATTAGACAATTCGACAGTGAAACACCGGATTAGCACTGAAGACCATCAACCAATAAGCCAGAGAGCATACTGTGTGTCAGCAACAGAACGTCGAATAATTCGCGACAAGGTAGAGAAAATGATTAAGAATGACATCATTCAGCCTTCGCAGAGCCCATGGTCATCACCAGTGGTTATCGTCAGGAAGGATGGCAGTTGGCGCTTTTGTGTTGATTACAGGAAGCTTAATAACTCTTCTACGAATGGACGATATGCTAGATTGTTTGAAGGGGGCTGAGTTTTCTCAACCATGGACATGTACTCAGGATACTGGCAAATCGAAGTAGATGAGGCTGATTGTGAGAGAACTGCATTCATCACCCCCCTGAGGGCCTGTATGAGTTTAAGCTAATGCCATTTGGTTTGTATAATGCACAAGCAGCTTTTGAACGAATGATGGATAATATTCTAAGGCACCCAAAGATGACTATGTGTCTTTGTTATTTGACATTATAGTGTTAAGAGACATTTGATGAACACACAAAAAGACTGAAGGCTGCTCTCAAGTGTCTCCAACAAGCTGGACTGAAACTTAATCCAAGAGAGTGTCTCTTTGGAGTAAAATAAATCAAAATACTTTGACACCTTGTGTCAAACTAAGTTGTGTGGCCAGACCCAGGAAAGGTGAGAGCTATAACGAAATTTCCTGTTCCTAAAAGTATTAGAGATGTGAGAAGCTTCCTCAGGTTGTGTTCTTATTACCATTGGTTCATCAAAGACTTTTGTATCAAAGCCAGACCACTCCAAGAGCTGTTAAAACCCGATGCTAAATTTATCTGGGGTGGTGCTTAAGAGACTTTTGATGTGCTGCAAAAATCGTTGATGACTGACCCTGTACTTGGTCTGTATGATGAGAGAGCACCTACATAACTACACACAGATGCTAGTAGGTATAGGAGTGGCGCTGTCCTGGTGCATATTTCAGATGGAAAAGAGGTTATATGCTACACTTCTTGGACACTTAACAAAAGCCAAGAAAAACTATTCAACTACAGAAAAAGAATATCTTGCTGTGACCTGAGCCATGTGAAAATTTCGCCAGTATATCTATGGAAGGCCATTCACAGCTGTTACAGACCATAATTCACTTTGTTGGTTGACAGGTTTTAAGGATCCAACATGATGACTCGCCAGGTGGGCACTACGTCTTCAAGAGCATGACATTACCATAGTGTACAAAAGTGGAAGAAAACACCAAGATGTCGACTGTCACTCATGAAACCCCGTGCAAGACCTTCAAGACTAATGAAGATAGTGACTGTCTCCCTTCACTCCAGGATCTTTGCTGAGCAGAAGGAAGACGTCAAGATATCTCAAATTATGCTTGCCTTAAATCGGTCAGAGGATGTGAAAGGACAATTAAACGTAGTTAATGGATTGCTTTGCAAGAAAAACTTTGATCTGTTTGGAAAGAAGTGGCTACCAGTGATTCCTAAACACGTGCAGTTAAATTCTGTACAGAATGTCCATGACACACGTGAGACCAGACATTTAGAATTTATTAAGACATACGATAGGATCTGCAAGAGATTTTTCTGGCCAGGTTTGTTTAGGAGTGTCCATCACTATGTGTCATGCTGTCAAGAGTGCCAGAGAAGAAAGGCAGTTCCTCAGAAACCACCTGGCCAACTCATACCAATTCCACCAGCCGAAATGCCTTTCCAGCATCATGGGATTGACCTCCTTGGACGATTTCAAATATCTACCAGTGGCAATAGATGGATTATTGTTTGCACTGATTATCTGACACACTATGCCATTACAAAAGCTGTGAAAACAGCTGAAGTTGAAGTAGTCAAATTCATAGTGGAAGTATTTTATTAAAACACGGCACCCCAAGGACGTTAATTACGGATTGAGGGAAAGTTTTTCAATCGAATCTTGTGACAGAGATAAACCGTCAGTGCACCATTACCCATCACATGACAAATGCCTACTATCTGCAAACTAATGGCCTTACTGAACACCTTAATAAGACCTTGGCTGACATGCTATCAGTGTTCATAAATGTTGAGCAGAGCAACTGGGATGAGGTGCTGCCTTCTGTGACATTTGCCTACACCACCACCAAACAAGACACCACAGGTTTACGCCATTTTTCCTTGTGCATGGGCGTGAGGCGACTACGACAATGGACTCTGTGTTTCCATTACATCCTGATGACGTGGATGATGATTACATCGGCCAGGTGTTAACTAGAGCTAAGGAGGCTCGGCAGTCGGCTTGACTCCACATGCTGCAGGCTCAAGAAAACGATCGCCGAGGGTATGATGTAAGCCACCGCCCTGTTGTCTACTGGCCTGGAGACCTCGTCTGGATCTTTACTCATTCTCTCTGAGAAGCTCCTCAGGCGCTACTTTGGACCTTATAAAGTTGTAAGACAGTTGTCTGATGTTACTTACGAAGTTGAAGATTTCGACCCTGGCATAAGACAACGAAAGATCAGAGATATGGTCCATGTCCTTTGAATAAAGCCCTATAAGGATGCTGCAACCCAGGGTAAATTCGAAGCTCCAGCAACAGGCAACAAGCGGAAAGGTGATGAAGAAAGAAGCGGCAAGCGAACTTCTAAGATCATGTCCAGGGCGAACATCGGGAGTTGGAGTATGCAAGACTGACAACTCATTCCCGGACTAGGACGACGCTGTTCTCTTAAGGAGGGAGCAATGTTGCAGAAGCATCTGAGTAGCACAGTCACCGTGGTGTAGTGGTTACAATACTAGACTGTTAGATGGAGAGTCCTGAGTTCAAAACTTACCTGAACTGCAAAATTTTAATTTCTGTGTTTGGTTAGAGTACAATCTAGAAGTATCCACAAATGGCAAGAATCATTGTACTGGGATCTGTAGCTGTATATATACTGTATGTGTTCTGGCCGGAGGTAGTCCGCTCTGTGCTCTAGTATGTACAAATGCTGAATAAACCTTCGTTAAATGATTCATCTACTTACACATTCTTCTACGTGATGACATCCATGTGAAGATAATGAAGCTAGAAAATATGATCGAAAATAATTGCTCAAGGAGAAGGCTGAAGTTGAAGATAATGAATTTTCAAAGGTGTTGTCATTAATCAGTCAATTTTTTGCTCCCACCCACTGAATTATATCATAGTGGACTCGTCACCCAGAATTTCGAACTGAAAAGGGAGCACTTAACCAGAACTACTATTTAGTTGTTGAGACGTATGACGGTTGGGCTTCATATATGTGATAAGTTTTATATAATATGGGAAGACGATAAGTGCTTAAATGCACTTATTACAGATAATTTTTACCACAGACTCAGGTTTACCCATCCAGCATGAAAGTAAGAGTTGGAGGAGGGTGCAAATAAAGAGGTAGTTTTAGAATTTATATGACTGCATGAAATTAATCATTGCTGTGTTGTGCTGAAAAAATGAGATGGTTATCGATTGTGTGTGTATTCACTTCAGCAGTCCTGTTTTTACTTTAGGGTAAGGACGACCAGACTTACAGTATTATAGTATGCCCCATGTTGGAAATGAGGAAATAGGTAAGAGATTATTTTGTTACGCTTTACCCCCATGTGGATTTAAACATCATCTTTGAGCAGGTGAAGTAGTTTAGCTTGTGAGTTTATAGAATTGCTTATTTACACTATAAGCACAGATAAGAAGTAAATGAGATTGCATTGATGAAGTTATATGAAAATTGGTACCAAGTCCGAAGACTCAAGCTGTGATTTCCTGTTTCAATGACCAGTTCCCTTAATGGTTCCGTGTATGTGAACTCCAGCATTGGATGTTTTTATTCACCATGTGATATTGCTATGACAGTTACAGAATCATTGAAGGAAAATATACACAAAGTAGTGCAGAAAAAGTAGGTGATCATAACCTACTGAGTAGAGACTAAGATGTCTGTGCATACTTCAGAAGTGGTGTAGACAGGCAGTCTTATGAAGTGCTTTTGAACAGTTTTCTGAAAGCTGTCATAAGTTGCAACTTTGACAGCCCACACAGAATTGAAATACTTCAGACCTTGTAACTATGAACAGGTGTGTCCTTACAGATGGTATTAGTGCAGAGAGGGGTTAGTGATCATGATGCCAGTACAGCAACAATGTTAAATGAAATTAATGAATCCTTAACGAAGTCTAGGAGAATAATTTGCTAGAAAGAGCAAATAAGTAGTTGTTAGCACCTCATTTAGACAATGGGTGAATGTCATTTACTTCAAATATGGTGTACATAGAGGAATATGGGCAAATGTTAGATGATCTGTAAATCACAAACTGAATAAGTGTATGGTGAGTAACTTGGTTACAGACAGAAAATACCTACTGTGGTTTAATAACAGAATTTGAAAATGCTGAGGAAACTGACTTGTGCACTCAGATCAAAAAAGTATGCATAGTGGTGACAGGCAAGAGTTATTGGAAATATATGTGTCTGTAAAAAGATCAATATGTGAAGCTTACAACTACCACCATTGTACATGAACAACAGATTTTACTGATAAAATGAGACATTTCTGGTTCTACATAAAATCACTGAGTCAAAGACTTCTATCCAGGCAGCCATTGACCAGCCTGGTATGGCTTTGGAGGAAAGCAGAAAATGATCATTAACCCCTCTCTGTACTGAGTTTTAAAGTTTGTGCAGGAGGATCATATAAACATATTGTTTCACTGTCACACAGACTCCTGTATTGGGGACATAGTAATAGGTGCTCTGGAGTAGAGAAGCAACTGGAAGAGTTGAAAACAAAATAGTTGCCATGTCCAAACGGAATCACAAATGATTTGTCCAGAGAATACTCTACAGCATTGGCCTCTTACTTAGCTTGCATTTATTGCAAATCTCTCACCTAGTGCAAAAACCCAGGTAGCTGGGAAAAAGTTCAGGTGGTTTTTGTATGTAAGAATGGTAAAAGAATGTACGTGCAAAATTGCAGACCAATATCATAACACTTACTTGCTCCAGATTTCCTAAACATATCCTCAGTTCAAATATAATTATTTTCTTTGAGACAGATAGGTTTTTCTGCAAATCTGCATGGATATTGTGCAATACTCATTTTTGTCTTCCATCATATTGTATACTGCTAACCATGGATGAAGGGCAACAGACTGGATTCCACATTCCTGCATTTCTGAAAAGCATTTGACACAGTGCTCCATTGCATACTGTTAATGGAGGCATGAGCATATGGAATAGGTTCCATGATTCGTGATTGGCATGAAGACCTCTCAAGTAACAGAGGCCAGTACTTTGACCTCAACAGTGACTGTTTCCCAAAGATGTTTTATAAGATCATTCTTACTATCTGTGTATGAAATGATCTGATGAGCAGCATTCTGTGTCTTTTTGCTGATTGCATTGTATGTGGGAAAGGGTCATCACTGACTTAAAAGGATACAAGATAATTTAGACAAACTTTTTATTTGTTGTGATGAATGGCAGGTATAGAAATATTCAAGTGAATGCAGATGAATAGGATTAACAATCCCATAATGTTATATAACACCAATATCGTTCAGATTGACATAGTCTGGTCAATGAAATGTCTAGGTATGACATAGCAAAATGATATGAAATGGAACAAGCACATAAGGATGGTAGTAGAATAGGGAATGATTAACTTTCTTTGTATTGGGAAAACTGTGGTTCATTTGCAAAGGAGACCAAATATAGCATGATAGAAATGCCTAGTAGTAGTAGTACAAGATACCATCCACCATGCACCATTTGGTGACTTGCAGAGTTTTTATGTAGACATAGATGTACAGCAGCCAAAAAGAAGCTAGTCAAGTTCAGATTCCATGTGGAATGCATTCTCATGCTTCTAAGTTTGGAAAGTCCCTTTGTAAGGCTAATAAGTTGTTAATTGGAGTATGTGACCGAGCCAGGGATCGGTCGTCTGATTGTGGCATGAAGGGAATAGATGAGAGAAAAGTAAACATAAAACTAAACTAGAGGTAAAACTGTTATCAGCCTGGATGTTTTAAACACTGCAGTTCTCTGCTACACACAGTCCTACAGACTACCATATGCTGTTGCCATCTCCACCTCCAAACTGATTTACCCAGTCAGTTACAAAGTACCTGCCGTTCAATGATCTAGATGATCTAGGACATTTGAATTTGTAGCATCAAAATTACCCATTGAGCTACAAGAAAGGGGCAGAAGCAATTGGTAGTGAAGTCCAGAGTTATTTGCATTAGGTAATAATAGCATTGGGGACGTAATACGAAAAAAAAAGAAACTGGAATAAATAGTTACATAGTCTTAGATTCCATATGGAATGCACACCAAAAGTAAATGCTGAGCAGAGGGGAGGCCACATGAATATGAAGTGCAGTTAGTAGATCCAGGCACACGAAAAACAGTACTGAACTGACCCCTCTCTGCCATCAGAATTATTCATTTATGGAACAGTGGTTTGTCACATGGATAGAAAAAAGCAAAGGCCATTCCAGTCTGTAAGAAAAGTCACAGGGAATATGTGCAAAACTGCAGACATGCCTAGTTGGTGTAAAAATCTTGTTAAATGATATTTTAATTCTGTATGAATGCTCTTCTTGAAAAAAATTAAATTCATCTGCAACAATGGAAATGGATCCCATAATTACTGGTCATGTGAAACTGTTTAGGCTGCTTATTCACAGTGCTGCCACAATGTAGTCAGCCTGTAAAATGAGGCCGTAGTTCTGAAGTTGTATATGTGGGAAAGGTAGCTAATTTGATGTGCCTTTCAATGGCTCCGCAGTTCTGCTATGCAGTTAGTTGTTACCTTACACTTTAAATTACATGCAAGCAGTAAGATTCATTTGAACTGAATGGTACAAATGGATGGGTGTGAAGTACCAGCCATTACCACATGTAAACTATACAAATACTTTCTCTTGTGATGATGTCCAACGTTCATAGCTGACACATACAACATATGGACTGAAAATGAATGTTTCCATAACTGCCTACTTATTTGTGACAAAAAGTATTTTAAGTATAATTACACATTGGCAATATATAAATATAATTGAATCTGAGAATCCTACTTTCACAAGTGTTTGATGGGTTACCACCTATAGCATGTGCTTACATTTACTGCACAAATTTCATATTCATTCTTGCCCTTCCCCTCCCCTCCCCTCCCCTCCCCTCCCCTCCCCTCCGCTCTTCTGGCTCTCCCAACCCAGTGGTGTCTCACCTGTCTCTTCAGTGTACATTCCTTGCCTTGCTCAATATTTCAAGGGTTTCTGCTTCAGGTTTCAGCCAGCTTTCAATTCCAAGAGTATTTTGATCATGACAGCTTTCCTGGAGGGCATTAAATTCAGGAACTACAAGTATATCAAGAATTTACTGTTAACATGTTGATGGTAGTATGGTCTTTACTTTGCACGCAGTGTGATTTCTGTATCTCTGCACTGACTAATGTGCATTCATCAGAGGACCTCAAACTACTGCATAGCCTAAAAAAGCTTGCTTTGTGTAGTGCTCACCTAACCCATTAAGTATTCCTACAATTCTCCACTTCATACTGCATGTTCAGCGGTCTGCAATCCAGACAGTCGAGTAATCAACAAAGCCTTTAGTTGAGACCCTCCACTCACTCCAAATCAAAGGACTCGAATCAATTCTGGGAATGCTGCTGCAAACTGTATGTGCTGCATTCACTTCATGTGTGGGTGAAGGGCTCTTTGCCATTAGCACTACTTTTCCATATAAACTTAAGATGGCCTCAGAACCCAAACTACGGGCATCATTGGTGCCACAGCTTGCAGACAGCTGCACGCTACATGTTTGACAGCCACAGGCAGGACGTTCTCCACATCTCAGATTAGGCTCTCTGACAGACATTCAGTAAACATTGGATTCATTTCCCTATGGATCTTCATAATGCATTTGACACTGGAGCTCCTGATTAACTAGAAAATGCGTCTCCATTTGTGGCTGTTTCGACCCTGATGAATGAACACCAGCCAGTCCACTCACAGGGTTAATGGGTGACGCCAGCCTCCACATTCACTCTCTTCCTCAAACAGCGCCATCAGTTACCACCCATCCCTCATCATTTGGTGAGGACAGTTCACCCACACTGGGTACACCACAAGGTATCTTGACAGCAGAGCCAGTAGGCAAAATAGGTGGCATTTTAGGCATCCCATGTGACGATCTAGATTCTTTGCCACCACTAGTACAATAGGCAGCAGTCTGAATGCTGTTGAACATGGCAAAAAGCATCTTCAGCTGTTTGTAAACTGAGGCCAGCTCCATCTGCAAATGGTGTGGACACGTTATATCCATTCTAGTACTACTGTTCAAGAAGTAACTCTAAAACACACAGAGAAAGCAGTATATCTAACTTGCTATTGCTCTGGTGTTTCGCTAATGCGGCCTGCCTGTGGCTAATGCACTATTGTGCTGTGTAGCTGTTCGTTCAAAAGAATTGAGAACTGTGCAACATACTGCAAATACGCTTTAATGTTACTAAAATATGTGATTGCACCTCAAAACATGCATCAGAAACAACACCAATTAAATTATGGTATTGTTAGCAGTTGAATAATGTACCAGCTTAATCTTTTTTTAAAAGAAAACTGTAACGTAATGTGTACATGCTAATTGGTTTTGACTGCTATGGGTATGTTGCAGCCAGAACTGGGCTGCTCAATAATGCTACATTCAAGGAGCAGAGATTTTTAAGTAAACAAGGTCATGAAAGTTAGCCCAAAGTAAAGTTACATATTTTTGCTAAATGTAAATAGGAGTCACCATAACTGCAAAATAAATTTTTATTCATATGTAATCTCTACATAGATCAAATCTGCATCAGTCGTCCATTCTTTTAGACATGTCCAAGGGGACAGACACTATTTTGATCCTGCAGTCACAGTGACTCAGGGCACAAAGGAAGTAGAGACATTAGTTGTCTGTGGGCATTAATTACATCTATGGGGAGGGTTGAAAATTTGTGCTGTACCGGGATTTGAATCAGAGTCTTGTGCTGACTAGGCAGATGCGCTGACGACTATGCCATCTGGACACAGTGGTCATCACATCTGCATGGACTACTCTAGCATTCTTCCTGTCAGACCCGGTACTGATGCAGTGCTCATGCTCATGATCCTCTTTACACATGGTGTCTCAACGGATCCTGTAAGAGTTAGTGTGATGTGCATCTACTCCGAAAGGCTCATTGGTTGACATCACCTTAATTATATATGTGGTGTCCATTCTTTCAGGCATGGCGATGTGCTCTCATCCTGTTCCAACAATCTGAACATTCGCTGCCGGGAGCTAGGTTTTCAACAGATGCTTGTCTAAGTCACATGGCAGTGACAGCTACAGCAGGGTTAAGATGAATGACAAAGTTAGTAAATGAGGGCAGGGCTCTCACATTTCCACAAATAAGGAAAAGCTAAATACAGATAGAGAAAAGCTTACAATATTGGTTTCCACACAGTAAAAGAAAATTATTAACACAAATATGTTTATACACCTACTAATACTGCTACTGCAGAAGTGCTGTATCTGTTCTGCACACATTGTATCACTGAGTTAGCTTTTTTCTTTCTTTCTTTACAGCAAATGCCATGAGAATCTTTCACTTGAGTAGCCCGAAAATTAAATTTGTTGTGCCAGTACTTTTTTAGGGATAAGTTAGTGATATTGGATATGGTGGATGCAGAGAAAGTCCACTTATCAGGTAGGAGATTCCACAAAAATCATTAAAGAACAAATATAAATGTAACAAGAGGGAAATTGCAGTAAAATTTACTTTGGTGGCACACCTAGGCATTCACTGACAGCTATAATTGTACAAAGAATGTGGCTGCATCGTTATACCATTTGACTAGGTGAAGTAGTGGATAGTAAACTGGCTGTGAATTTGTACTCTACTGCACATCAAACAAGTGGTCACTGCTATTTACATCAAAGGCCATTACTTGTGCATGTTCAATATAGTGGAAAATTTGTCTTTGGTTTTGAGGTACTAGGACAAAGACCATGGGTGCCCATATGGCATATACGTGACTTGTTTTCTGTGACTTCTAAAGGATTGCTAGTGGTGCAAGCAAAACAATAATATTTATTTGTACAGATTTAGGACAAATTCACTATTACATTCAAATGTAAAATAATTAAATTTGTAACTTATATAGCATCCTCTCCTCTGGAGAGTAGCAGAAAGTTTTCTAGGTATCTTACATGATTTATATTTTGTACAATAATGATATGGCATTGTTTTTCAGAATGAAGGAACTTTTATTTAAGGAAAAGTAGTAGAGTTCTTGGCTTCACCTGGGTATGCATTTACTCCAGTTCTAACCTCTCACCCCGTGTGCCTCTTCTCCCATCTGTGTCCACTGTGGAAAGCACAATGCTCCCTGGTTACCAGTTTACACTGTTTTCTAGAAAGTGAACAAGATACAAGAATAAAAGACGCAGGACAAACCTACTGACAAAGAGGCCAAAAAGGTAGTTCAAGTAGTTGCTCCATCATGTACAACAATGTCACATGCCACAGCTAAAAAGACATTGCCCCTCTGGCAATGGTACTCCTGTGTTTTATTCTTTTTGTAGTGAGCCCTCAGGGCCACTCAACCATCCCTCCCTCCCTGATGGTTTTGGGGCTCCCCTTTTGCTGCTTTCTCCACACCTGCTTTGGGATTGATAGCTTCCCATCCATCAAGGACATTTGTCCCCACCTCCCAGCCTGAGATGAATAAGCTTCTTCTTGCTTCTCTTCCCAGGAAGGGGTCCTCAGGGACACTTCCTTCCCTGGGTTGCACAGGTCTACAACTAGACACCAGCAAGTGGCTGAAGGAGCCACAGATTGGTTGTTGCACTGCTTCATGATCATCATCTTTACATGAAACTGATTTAGAGAAGCCCTTGCCATCATCAAAATCCTTTAAGGAGAGGAAAGACAAGAAAAATGCTTTGAGGAGGAGGAACTTCCAGCACACAACCTCCCACCTGTTCGACTCCTGTGGCCAAGGCAGAGATTAAAGCAACCCTTGAGGCCCCAGTTTGCATCACACAATGAAACCCATAATAGAGTTCAAACATACGTTCTGGATACATTGTGTAGCAAACTTCTGGCTCTTGAACATCTTTGGAGGCTTTGCCCTTACCTCCCTTCTGAAGATAAAGCATCTCATGACATATTGTTTGCATTGGTTTCTCAGCACCCTCCCCCCCCCCCCCCCCAATCTTTCCTAATCTTGGGCAATTTCAATACACACAATCCTTTGTCGGTTTTAACCATGATGACTGGTGGTTGTAAGGACCTCGTAAACTAAATGGCACAACTTGAACTTTGCCCCTTAAATTCTGATACCCCCCACACTTCAGCATGATACACAGGATTTTCTGTCATTAACATTTTCATTTACAGCCTTTGGCTTGTCCCATCCATCCACTGGGAAGTTAATCATGACTTGTGTGGTAGTGAGCATTCCATAATCTTCCTGTCCCACCCATAATCTTCCTGTCCCCCCCTCAGAATCACTACTCTGTATGTGCACTATCAGCATTGCTGACTGGAGTGCTTTTGCCCTTCATGTCGGCCTCGACTCCCCATTGCATGGAGACATCAACAAGGCTGTCCAGAATATAATTACAGCCATTCATTTGACAGCTGATTTCACAGTCCCCTCTTCCTCGGGCCTGCTCTGACACAAGAGTGTACCTTGGCGATCATCAGTGATTCCAGAGGCCATTAGCGATTGTAGGCTCGCTATCCAGCATCGTTAGTGGCACCAATCGCTGGAGCATCCTGTTGACTTTAATTGGCTTCATACCCAGCTCTACTACCTGATGAATTGACGTAAGCAAGAACTCTGTTACCAGAATGTTTCAACCATTGGCCCACTAACCTCTCCTTTGCAGGTTTGACCTAAGAAGAGACATGTCTACATATACCAAACACTAGCAGGTGTATCTGCTATTACCTTGAAATTGCACTGTCTCCACTGACACAGACACCATTGCCCAAAATTTTGCTCTGCATATGCTAGAGTCTCAGCATATGAGAATTATCAACCTGTCTTTCATATTCTCAAGCAATGGGTGGAGCAAAAGCAATTATCTTTTACTACATGCCATCTGGAGCTGTATAAATCTTCATTCATTAAGTGGAAATTCATCAGTGTCCTAGCCGTCTGCCCTGATACAGCCCCAGGTCCAGGTCACATCCACAACCAAATGATCAGGCACATATCAGTGGATTGTCAGCATCATATACTTGCCATCTGTAACTGGATCTGGATTGAGGGCCAGTTCCCATCACAACAATTAGAAAGCATCATTGTCACAGTGCTGAAACTGGGTAAGCACTTTCTAGAGATGGGCAGTTATTGCTAAGTCAGTTTCACGAATGTTCTCCATAAACTGCTTGTATGCATAATGAGCTGGCAGCTGTGTGGCTCCTTGAGTCTCGTGGTCTTCTGGCTCCATCACAAAGTGGTTTCCGCTGACTGCTTGTGCCTTTTACTATTGCTCCTCTAGTGTGGGTTTTGCTGAATGTAGACTGCAAGGTGCCATACAAAAGATGTGGTCATGGGCACTCACCCATGGCCTTTGGTTTCCAGCTTCCAAGACTCATGTTATGTATTTCTGTCGACATCGTATGGTTCATCCACAACCAGAACTTTATCTTGATGATGAACTACTAATTGTGGCAGTAACTTACCACTTTTTTCTTCGGCAGTGTAAGTGCTTGCTACACCACAATACACTTTGTCCCCTGAGTAACATCAGCATGGATGCAGAGTGCACTACCCTTCTGCAGCTTTACAAAGCCATAATACCACTCTGTCTTGGTTATGGGAGTGTGGCATATGGTTCGTCATCATTGTCATCATTGTGGGTACGGAATCTGATACACCACTGTGGGGTTTGATTTGCAACAGTGGCCTTTTGAACTAGACTTATGGACAGATTATTCATGGAGGCTGGGGTCGATTCATTGTGTATCTGGTGCCAACAACAGCTTCTCAGTTACGCTACCTATGTTTCCAACTCCCCTAAGCATCTAAACTAATGTTCCCTCTTTCCAAACACAGAAACCCATCTTTCACAATGGTGGCCCAAACAGGGATTTTGATCACAGTTCACATGCTGTCCCTCCCCTCTGAACTCCAGTTATTTCTTTCTCCACCTCTCCTCTGGGCCCACTTGTACACCTCTGTGGGGAACCCATCATTAGGTCCGAAAGACACAGTCCCTCTTGAGGCCCTCTGCTACCAATTTTTCTCCATCCTTGGTACATTGTGGAGTTAGCAGTAGTCCATACTGATTGATGGTTGCTGATCACATGGGCTTTTCTGACACAGTTGCAGGTCATGCTGAACTGCCTTCTGTGCCAGGAGCTGTAGTGTTGCTAGCACTCTCTTATTCTCTTGAGCATATCCTTTCCTCCAGTGGTGGGCCCTTCATCTGCAGCAACCTCTTGACCGGTTTTAAAGCTCTCAACCAGCATTACCCTCAGTATCCCATGATCATTGCTAATCAGTATTCACAGTATGCCTTTGAGCAATGTGGATGCTCAGTGGCAATTGTTTGCACTCCGGGTCATGTTGGGATCTTTGGGAATGAACTTGCTGATAGCTTGGCTAAACTGGCTACCAGTAAACTGGTAATCAGTATTCTGGAAACAGACCTCCGATTGGTATTATACCATCAAGTTTTAGGAACCTGAAATATGGAATGGATCAATCTGACTTCAGCCTACCAGTGATAAAGGAGATGATGAATTTGTGGAGGTCCTCCATGCATGTCTCTCACAAGGATTCTACTGTCCTCATCCAGCTCCACATCAGCTGTACCTGGCTGACATACAGTCATCTCCTCCAGTGCCACCCCACAGTCTTCATGCCCATTCAACAGTGGCAGTATCTTAATCTCCCTGACTCGCTACCCCTGGTGTTAGGAGACGATTTGTCAGTGGATGGCTTAGTTTTACATTTTATTAATGAGGAGATCTTTTACCACTCTGTTCAAGGGAGGGCAACTTAACCATATTGGCCCATTGAGGGTGTGGCAGAACACCCTATTGCCTTCTCTGCCCAGACCAAGCTGCGGCTATCTGGGCTTGGTGGACCAGCATGGTTCTCACCCTACCTGCTCTTTAACTCTTCTTCCCCCCTCTTGCATTTGATCTTTTGTCTCTGTACTTCTCTTGCCCTGTCGGTGTTGTTAGTCTTTCCTAGGCAGTTTCTGAGTAGAGTATCTCTGGTAAGTGGTGATGACTGGGGGATGTATGTCCCCTCATTGCATTCTGCTCTGCAGTGCTTCTGGCTGCTCCCTAAATGGGGCACCTTGGCTGTCTTTTGTCCTCTCTCTTCCTTTTTTCTTTTTGTCCCTTATATTGGTTTCACGGACTTTTCATAGCCATTGGGGTTTTCTTCCTCTGGTTGTGTGTGGTGGGCTCTTTTACCAGCAGTCAGGTAGGCCAGCCTGCCTGTTGGAGGAAGAAGAAGGGGTGGATGACCTAGAAGTTTGGTGCCTCCAATTATTCATTCAGCCAACGACCTCTGCCCATCTGCTACCCTCTCTCTGTCCATCTGTTCCTGCCACCTCTCTCTCTCTCTCTCTCTCTTTCTCTCTCTCTCTCTCTCTCTCTCTCTCTCTCTCTCTCTGTAGTTCTTCCCTTTCTCTCTTCACATCAACCTGCCCACCTCCATAGGAGGTTGCTGGTTCTTACCTTGTTAGTATTTTAGTCTACATAGTAAAAACAAAGATGATGTGACTTACCAAATGAAAGTGCTGGCAGGTCGACAGACACACAAACAAACACAAACATACACACAAAATTCAAGCTTTCGCAACAAACTGTTGCCTCATCAGGAAAGAGGGAAGAAGAGGGAAAGACGAAAGGAAGTGGGTTTTAAGGGAGAGGGTAAGGAGTCATTCCAATCCCGGGAGTGGAAAGACTTACCTTAGGGGGAAAAAAGGACGGATATACACTCGTACACACACACGTATCCATCCACACATATACAGACACAAGCAGACATATTTAAAGACAAAGAGTTTGGGCAGAGATGTAAGTCGAGGCAGAAGTGCAGAGGCAAAGAGTTGTTGAATGACAGGTGACGTATGAGTGGCGGCAACTTGAAATTAGCGGAGATTGAGGCCTGGTGGATAACGGGAAGAGAGGATATATTGAAGAGCAAGTTCCCATCTCCGGAGTTCGGATAGGTTGGTGTTAGTGGGAAGTATCCAGATAACCCGTACGGTGTAACACTGTGCCAAGATGTGCTGGCCGTGCACCAAGGCATGTTTAGCCACAGGGTGATCCTCATTACCAACAAACACTGTCTGCCTGTGTCCATTCATGCGAATGGACAGTTTGTTGCTGGTCATTCCCACATAGAATGCGTCACAGTGTAGGCAGGTCAGTTGGTAGATCACGTGGGTGCTTTCACACGTGGCTCTGCCTTTGATCGTGTACACCTTCCGGGTTACAGGACTGTAGTAGGTGGTGGTGGGAGGGTGCATGGGACAGGTTTTACACCGGGGGCGGTTACAAGGGTAGGAGCCAGAGGGTAGGGAAGGTGGTTTGGGGATTTCATAGGGATGAACTAAGAGGTTATGAAGGTTAGGTGGACGGCGGAAAGACACTCTTGGTGGAGTGGAGAGGATTTCATGAAGGATGGATCTCATTTCAGGGCAGGATTTGAGGAAGTCGTATCCCTGCTGGAGAGCCACATTCAGAATCTGATCCAGTCCCGGAAAGTATCCTGTCACAAGTGGGGCACTTTTGTGGTTCTTCTGTGGGAGGTTCTTGGTTTGAGAGGATGAGGAAGTGGCTCTGGTTATTTGCTTCTGTACCAGGTCGGGAGGGTAGTTGCGGGATGCGAAAGCTGTTGTCAGGTTGTTGGTGTAATGCTTCAGGGATTCCGGACTGGAGCAGATTCGTTTGCCACGAAGACCTAGGCTGTAGGGAAGGGACCGTTTGATGTGGAATGGGTGGCAGGTGTCGTAATGGAGATACTGTTGCTTGTTGGTGGGTTTGATGTGGACGGACGTGTGAAGCTGGCCATTGGACAGGTGGAGGTCAACATCAAGGAAAGTGGCATGGGATTTGTAGTAGGACCAGGTGACTCTGATGGAACCAAAGGAGTTGAGGTTGGAGAGGAAATTCTGAAGTTCTTCTTCACAGTGAGTCCAGATCATGAAGATGTCATCAATAAATCTGTACCAAACTTTGGGGAGGCAGGCCTGGGTAACCAAGAAGGCTCCCTCTAAGCGACCCATGAATAGGTTGGCGTACGAAGGGGCCATCCTGGTACCCATGGCTGTTACCTTTAATTGTTGGTATGTCTGGCCTTCAAAAGTGAAGAAGTTGTGGGTCAGGATGATGCTGGCTAAGGTAATGAGGAAAGAGATTTTAGGTAGGGTGGCCGGTGATCGGCGTGAAATGAAGTGCTCCATCGCAGCGAGGCCCTGGACGTGCGGGATATTTGTGTATAAGGAAGTGGCATCAATGGTTAAAAGGATGGTTTCTGGGGGTAACGGATTGGGTAAGGATTCCAGGCGTTCGAGAAAGTGGTTGGTGTCTTTGATGAAGGATGGGAGACTGCACGTAATGGGTTGAAGGTGTTGATCTACGTAGGCAGAGATACGTTCTGTGGGGGCTTGGTAACCAGCTACAATGGGGCGGCTGGGATGATTGGGTTTGTGAATTTTAGGAAGAAGGTAGAAGGTAGGGGTGCGGGGTGTCGGTGGGGTCAGGAGGTTGATGGAGTCAGGTGAAAGGTTTTGTAGGGGGCCTAAGGTTCTGAGGATTCCTTGAAGCTCCGCCTGGACATCAGGAATGGGATTACCTTGGCAAACTTTGTCTGTGGTGTTGCCTGAAAGCTGACGCAGTCCCTCAGCCACATACTCCCGACGATCAAGTACCACGGTCATGGAACCCTTGTCTGCTGGAAGAATGACGATGGACCGGTCAGCCTTCAGATCATGGATAGCCTGGGCTTCAGCAGTGGTGATGTTGGGAGTAGGATTAAGGTTTTTTAAGAAGGATTGAGAGGCAAGGCTGGAAATCAGAAATTCCTGGAAGGTTTGGAGAGGATGATTTTGAGGAAGAGGAGGTGGGTCCCGCTGTGACGGAGGACGGAACTGTTCCAGGCAGGGTTCAATTTGGATAGTGTTTTGGGGAGTTGGATCATTAGGGGTAGGATTAGGATCATTTTTCTTCGTGGCAAAGTGATACTTCCAGCAGAGAGTAAGAGTGTAGGACAGTAAATCCTTGACAAGGGCTGTTTGGTTGAATCTGGGAGTGGGGCTGAAGGTGAGGCCTTTGGATAGGACAGAGGTTTCGGATTGGGAGAGATTCAACAACTCTTTGCCTCTGCACTTCTGCCTCGACTTACGTCTCTGCCCAAACTCTTTGTCTTTAAATATGTCTGCTTGTGTCTGTATATGTGTGGATGGATACGTGTGTGTGTACGAGTGTATACCCGTCCTTTTTTCCCCCCTAAGGTAAGTCTTTCCGCTCCTGGGATTGGAATGATTCCTTACCCTCTCCCTTAAAACCCACTTCCTTTCGTCTTTCCCTCTCCTTCCCTCTTTCCTGATGAGGCAACAGTTTGTTGCGAAAGCTTGAATTTTGTGTGTATGTTTGTGTGTCTGTCGACCTGCCAGCACTTTCATTTGGTAAGTCACATCATCTTTGTTTTTACTACGTAGACTAAAATACTAACAAGGTAAGAACCAGCAACCTCCTATGGAGGTGGGCAGGTTGATGTGAAGAGAGAAAGGGAAGAACTACAGAGAGAGAGAGAGAGAGAGAGAGAGAGAGAGAGAGAGAGAGAGAGAGAGGTGGCAGGAACAGATGGACAGAGAGAGGGTAGCAGATGGACAGAGGTTGTTGGCTGAGGCACCAAACATCTAGGTCATCCACCCCTTCTTCTTCCTCCAACAGGCAGGCTGGCCTACCTGACTACTGGTAAAAGAGGTTGAAGTTGAACCTGTGGTTTAGGAGGTGATGTAAAATGCATCCACTTTCATAATTTGTGTGGTTACTGTGTATGCTGGTTGCTGCTTAGTATGTAAGAAATAATTTTGATTTATATTTCAGGGTCAATCACTTACTGTTGTGCCTGCCTCCAAGAATAAACAAAGCTTTAGTTCAAATATTTGAATTGGGCTCCACATTTTCTTGGTGCCTGTTTCTAATTGATGAATATATGTGATCATTAGCATTATGGCCTTTATAGTTTCTATAGATCTTTTCTCTCTCTCTCTCTCTCTCTCTCTCTCTCTCTCTCTCTCTCTCTCTCTCTCTCTCTCTCTCTCTCTGTCTGTGTGTGTGTGTGTGTGTGTGTGTGTGTGTGAGAGAGAGAGAGAGAGAGAGAGAGAGAGAGAGAGAGAGAGAGAGAGCTATGTAAAAGTAAGACACAGAAACCTTGATCACATCCCTTTTTTTTTTTTTTTTTTTTTTTTTTTTTTTTCAGTTTTTTGTAGACCCATTAAAGATGGAAGGCCCTAGTGTTTGGGTAAAGCAAGATACCGAACTGAAACTACGAACTGATGGATCTGAGCATAATGTAAGTTTTCACACAAGCCCTGTATTGTGCAGGAAGTGTAATAAGAATGTCATGACACAAATATGGGGCATTCAAGCTAAATTATCATGGATGGTGAACAGTTGAAACCTACGATACCAGCTATTTTAAAGAATTTTTTGGTCTTCTAGTTGACTCTAGTTAGATGTGTTATTTGTAGGTTACTACCAATAATATTTTAACAGCACTTGTTACAAGCATATCTTTATTAATCATTAACCTTGCATTAATTTTTTTATTATGATTCTATGTACTGAATGCCTTAAATACATATCTGGTGTCAACAGAGCAAGGAAGACTTCCTCTTGGAAGTAACTGTTAATCTTGTTACATGTCTGTGTGTCACAGTACGCTAACAGATGATGTGGAACTATGATACGTGGGGGGGGGGGGGGGAGTGTATATTCTCGAGTTCCCAGTCACTACTCTTTGTAGTGTTTACATCGTTACTGAAAACCTGCATTGGCTGTATGTAATTCCTTATGATTTTCCTCCAGTAATTACGACAAATTTACATTGTTTCCTAAAAAGCAGGCACTGAGAATACATGGTGGAAGAGCAAAAAGCTGTGTAAATTGTATTAAATTTGCTTAACTCTGCTGATAATGTGTGGAATGCCAAATTCATTTGATTAATGACCAAAGAGTCATTTTCTTTATGGTTTTACAGCTGGAAGATTATTGGCATCCCTATATTATCTGAATTTAATTTTGAAATGTTGCCGGACAGGTTTTTATATGTTAGTGTGACCACCCGATAGAGCAGGTCATAGTGCCTCTAAAATCACAGTGGGTTATGTGACAGGAATAGAAAGTGAAAGTACGCCAAATAAATACTAGACAATGGCTGATAGCAAAATCAGAGGCATTAGAACTGATTTGGATGCATTCTGACATTCACTCTTCTCAAGCAGTAAGAATCTCTGCAAAGTTGTATGACATTCATAACAAAGGAATATTAAGAGCTGTGTCATACACACAGACGTTAGCAAGCAGTTATAATTCACAGATTGTTTTCTTCTTTCAGTCTGTTAAAAATCCATTGGGAATATCTCCATCCACTGATTTTATAAAGGAGGATCCTGAATTAAATTTGGAAATGAATGTAACTGAGAATATTATAAGTATTTACATCTCTGATGTATTGCATGTATTCAAGTAATAAGTCTTTCGTTAAGTGCGTAGAGTAAAAGATGCATTATTGTGGAATTGTCACAGATTGTCAGTTTTCTGGAACTATTTGCTGTTGATGATTGTATTGTTTTACTTGTCCACTTGACTATATTACCTGCTATGTACTGACTGTTTTAAATAGAAGTGGAAGGGGGCTGGTTGCTGGGATAATCCTGTTTTCCATAGCCCTTGTTGATATCAACAATACTGTATAATGGCTGTGTGTGATGGATACAGTAAATTAACGTTTAGATGAAGTGTAAGTTCTAATAGTGTAGGTCATTTGAGAAGTATTCCTCCTTTCAGTAACTTATGATAAATACAATTCAAAAGAACATTGGCTGTTCTTACCTTTTGTGTGAATCATAGTTTTTCTTGAGATTGACCTAAAAAGTTTTTTGTTTTGAAAAGGAGATAAAATTTGTGTGTTGTAAATCAGCCCTGATACTTTGCCCACAACCTGTACATATTGTGGCAGCTTCTGTGGTACTTGTAGTATTAGTTATGAGCTTTTCAGCTGTAGAAAAACTCCATATATGGCTTTTGGTGAATGATTGTGTACAGATGAAGCCATGTATGAGCTCACCATTTGAGTCCTGGTAGATCTAACAAAGGAAGATTAATCTTTTAGACATGCTTCATAACCTTGCTAAGGAAAAGAGATGCTCACATTGATAAACATGTCACAGGAATAAAATTAGACAAAGACTGGGAAACATTCAACACACAGTTGCACAGTCTTGATGTCATCATTCGTAAACAAACTTCCTGTGGTTATTAAGGATTCTGCAGGCACTGAAATGTTGGCTTCTTGAGACACTGAAATGTGTGATGATTATACAAGCGTACAGGTCAAGGAACCAAACTATCATGCTATGGATAGCTCAGAGAGTATGTAAAGGATTGTAGCTGATTCACAGCTAACAGGCCAACACTTAATGCCACAGAGACTCATATTATGCAGTTTTAAGCATATGTGAAAGGGATGCACTGGCATCACAAGTAAACGGGACAGTAAGTGCAACAGTAATAGTGTTGTTCCACAAGAAGGGTTTTACAGAAATGAGAACGCCACACATAGTACTCAAGGATGTGCAAATAAGGAGCTTAGCCAAAAGAACGAACTGTAGGGTTTCCTAGGGCATAGCTGTAGTTGCCAAAGTGGCTGGATTGTAATTAGTGACCATTTACCACAAAAATACTAACGGCCATACTGGCCTTCATATGCAGCCCGAGAGATCACAGGTCATACAAACTGCCTCCATGGCACCAGGGCCAGCAGTGCGGAGATACTGTCCACTGTATGGAGTGATGCTCCCAATGCAAGTGTGCTGAACAGAGTGTTCCTGGTTGTGTGGTCTGGAAAACCATGTCGTGTGGTTGGCACTGAAATCACTGACGTGTACCCTCACTTGTTACTTTGAAAATACATAACCTAGATTAAATAGTGGTAGACACCTGAGCAAATCTACGAATAGGATGTGTGACCATAACAGTGTTCCTGAGTAGCACATGCAGTTGTGCAGTGAACATGTTAGCTCTGTCAGCTAGAATGACATACAGTCTTTGTGGTCTCAGGAGGATAAAATATTAGGATTTAATAATGATGCAAAAAAATAGGGCAGATCATTTTGTTACTGGCACATGGCCAGCAAGATTCTGTATTAATAGTGGATTTGGGAATTTTATTAGGTAATTGAATGAGAAGCTAGATCAAGCTTTGTTACTGTACTCCTACGTATCTTATTTATTTAGAATCCCTATTATGAAACTTCTCTGAAAACCTGTACGAACTGGTTCCTACATCAGACATTTGTTTGTCAGGCTTGATTTTGATGTGCATTCATTGCATATTATTGTTTCCCTGGGTTTAATGATTTTTGTGATTGTAATTTCCATCATATGTGAAGATAGTGTTAGTCAGAAAGATTATTGTAAGAAACTCATCACCTAGAGAATGAAGTCATGAGATTGGATGTTGGGATCAAGAAGTTGCATTGATTTTTTATCACTTGATTGTTGTTGAACAGTAATTATCAGTTGTTTGAATTTTTATGAAGGTTTGGTGTTCTTGAACAATAATATATATGTGCTACCAATTGTAAGCCCATGTCCTGCATTAAGTTTCCAACAGCTAAATATCATGAAGTGCTAATGAGGCAGTGCTTGAGAAATTGTATGTCGAGGTTGGTTTGTAATGGCACATGGTTTTAGAAATTTAAGATATAGTCTCAGAAATACTGTTTTTTTGAAATGCTGGTTGTGTCTGTGTCATCCACATGTTGCATGGTATAGTTAAGGAACTAGACTGCTGATGGTTGATTTTTCTCATGTAGAGAAATTTGTCCAGCTGTAGTGAAGATATGGAAAATTGAGATTCAGAGATGGGGAGAATCATCTTTCTGAACCATGAAGTATTGTAATGGAAAGTGGATGGCACAAATGCAGTTCACATAATTAGCAGTGTGAGTAGATTAGCACTTGTCACAAACAGCTGGTTGTCAGTATACTTCAGAGGTAAATTTCCTGTGGGAGCTTCTACCCTCAGATTTGCAGCCTGGCTCATCCCACTTCCATCCACATCTTCATTTATGGAATGCAATGTGTAAGTAAAGAAATGAACAAATGAATAACATTCACACCCTATCTCTAGCCAGAGCAGAGGTCACAGTGTTGAAAGTAAATTTAATTTTATGAAAAAAATTCTGAAATGTTCAATAATAGATGCAACCCATCAAGACAAATTATCATATTTTACTGAGAGAAGTTATACCTGTATAAGCAATTCTTCAGGATGTTTAAAATCATCAGATTTCAAAAGGCTACAACTTTGTAATAAATAAAGGTTCTGAATTGGGGTCAGAGTTTTCCTGCTATACATGCCTGCAAAGCCTTTATTTACAAAGGAACCATATGATTTTACCCTTGTGTACAATTTATATGTGTGCACATACAACATTAAGGTGCTTTTCACAGCTGTGTTTAGGATCAGATTCGTCATTTACTGATCACAAATATCAAAATTCTTTTCACAACATTTAAACATCCAGGCAATAGACTTGATCCATGCATTTGCAAGCATGTCAATTTAGGAAACTAACTACTGTTCCCATGTTGCATCATAGTCTATCCAAAGGTGTTGGAAGAGTATGCACATAGGTGGAGCTTGTCACAAACTCCCACCAATAAAAAAGATATTATACTGTGTGATGAAGCAACTTACAAGGTCAGATCTGCAGCTTCTTATAGCTGATCAATCTGTCAGGCAGCTTACTGTTCAGAAGTGCTTTCGTGCAGGTTCCAATGCACTGGTACACCATCCAGATGAAAAATTATAATTCTGATCATTTTTAATGCCTTCTGTTTTTCGTCCATCTATGTGAGTCCTAATATTGTCAACTCTCTTCAGTTTGTTACAGAATTACCTGCTCTTCAGATTCAGTTCAGTGTTAATCTCACTTAACTGTTAATCACAGTTCATAAGTTGAATAATAAATCATGATCACTACCAACAAACTTCTTCCCCCATATTGCATGGCACATTACCATTATTAATGTTGCAGCTACCAGTTCAAGTCTTATCCCTAGAGGACTCATTTTTTAAGGTGTAAAGCGATCAGAAATGACCTGCTGCTGGAAGTAGTAGACATTACTGGTCACCCAGTAAGTGAAACATACTGCATACAGTTCATTGGTGTCTGCTTTGATTTCAATTGAAGTGGGGTCAACAAATTGGTAAACTTGTCAAGTTGATCCCCTCAGTTACTCACATAGAGGCAATTATGATGGCTTCTTTTGGATTTTCACTTTTTTTTGGAATTATCTTCTGGGACAGCCAACTAGAAATATATAAAATATTTGTGTTGTTTAATGTAAAAACCAATAGAGAGTTCCATAGTGACATGTAGGTGCAAGATTCCGTAGGTCAATGAAGAGGTTTATGCAAGGTTTTCCCATCACTATCCTACTACAAGGTTGTATAAGTTAAGTACTAATTTTTTCATAGATGCAATGCCCTGTAAGGTTATCATATAGGATAGTACTGAGTGAAAGAAAGTTAGGAAGCATTTCTGCAAGTTGACACTCTGGAGGAACATTTATAATTGCAAGGCAGAGAGATAGGAGCTTTTTGGTTAACTCATTCTCATGCAGGTGCCTCCTTAATCTATTTCTGATCCGAATGCCCAAGAACTTCTCATGGATCCTCATCCAGGGTGTCATTGATATCTCTAAGACATTCGGATTTCTTTGGAATTGCATGATGTGTGTTTTTGCAAGTATAAAGGTTGAATTTTTGTTCTGTTCCCTGTAAACCAGTTGCAAGCCTGTTCCATTATTCTCCTGGCAGTTTCTAGTATGAATTTATTTGCCAGTTATCAGTGCACTTGCCATCAGCAAACATTGCAGATTTTGAAGGCCTCTCAAACAGTTTTAGCACAACAATTATGTAGGTCAGGATAAATCAAATGCTGAATCTTGTGGGACATCCTCTGTATTGTTTCCCCATTTTTATTCAGTTTTCCTCCCAAATATAATTGATTACTATGATCCAATGTTTTGTTCCTAAGCTAAGATTCATGAAGGGTGTAATGGGATGGCAATAAGTTTTCTCCACTTCCACTGCATATTTCAGTCATGCTGTAAGGTCAGCACAATATTTTAGTAATTAGATTGTTACAATCATAAAAAAAGAGTTCCTGCTTCTGTCACCAGATGATTCTTGTGATTGATTTTACCATTCATCTGATGAAACTGATGTCTGGTCAAGTATACACTTCCTGACCCAGTATGATGGATCTAATTTCAATGGCCACTTTTTCTCCCCAGTGTTTTCAGCTACTGTTAAGAAATTATTGTTTTTATTTCCTGATATTTTCAGTTTTTTTTTCTAAATGTTAGGCTGGTGCATAAGTTGATAGTACTTTCGTTTTCATGTTCATATTCCAGTTGCTGAGGGTTTATTTATCAATTGTCATTTTTATTTGTAGTTTGCTGTTTGCTCATTCAGTTCACATATATTTGAGTTTACATATTGTCATTTTGTCATTTGGAGATACTGAGTAGAACAGTAGACACTAGAAAGTGGAGTGCAAAATGGAGAAACAGGAGAACTTTTGACATACTCACCTGTTTGGGTTCTATAGTGGGGTAACAGCAGTGGAGGCAGCTAGAAACATTTGCACCATGTTTGTCTTTAAAGCCATTGGACAGAGTGTGGCAAGAAAATGGTTTTGTCATTCTAAGGATAATTGTTGTGCCATTACTGACTGATGTTTGGGGTTTGATGATCATTTAAGTATATTAATTCACAATTATCCATGTCATTGTACCGGAGAACTAGCAAATTCAATGAACTGTGTTCATGTCATGACCTGAAATTTGCATGCAATGGGGATGACTCAAAAATAGGGCCTATGGATACCACATGCACTAAAACAAAATCACAAAAACAGGTGGCCATATGTGGATCCTTGCTAGCCTGTCATCAGATGCTTCTGAAGAACACTAATCATTTGTGCCCTGTATCATTACGCTGATCAGAAATGATGGCTTTGGGCTAAAATAAGGAAAAGAAAGGAATGGTCGAGCGCAAACAAAACAGCAAGAAGTAGTATCCACAAAAAGCATCCACAAAAGATAATGTTTTACATCCTTTGTGGTTTACTATGAATTGCTTCCTTGAGGTGTAACCACTGATTACTGCTGACATTTGTCAACAACTGCAATGTGTTGTAAACAAAGTTTCTTGAACAATGACCAGGAAGACACTACTCCAGGATAACGCCCGCCTGCAATCTGCTGGACTGACAAAAAGCAGTACACAGGAGTTGGGTTTTGACGTCATTGCACACCCACCTTATTCACCTGATGTAGCACCCTCTGATTTTCTTCTTTCTTGCTCTCTATTGAAAAACCTTCAAGGAACTTCCTTTCCAGATGAAAATGCATTCTGAGCCATGCTCAATGAGTTCTTTGCCTTAAAACCACGTGACTTCCACAGTTACAGAGTGAAAAATTCGTCCCACAATTGGGAGACTGCCGTAAATAGTGAAGAACATTTTGTTGATTATTAAAGGCTCTCTTGCTTGTATCCATTGTGTCCATTAAACTTACGGAAAAATGCCATGAACCATATACCAACCAAATACTTGCTGCAAATGGGTACATATGCATAACTTTTTTTCATTTTGCTGGTAAACTGTGTTTCCTTTCATCTCTAACCAGTATGTATAATGTTCAAAATAACACTTGGTCGGTTAAGCCGAGTGTCCAAGTGCAGACATTGCAAACATGGATTGGTATTGTATGTATCTTTTGCAATGCAATTAACTCGGTTCATGCTAAGTGTTTGATGATGAATCATATTGTCTTTAGTTGTCAAGTTTATAAAGAATTTCATATTTTCTCAAAATAATTCTGATCCCCAAGTGAGGTTATGGCTGAGTAAATGTCAGAGGATTGTTAATTTCTTATCATAAAAGGATTAGATTAGATTAGATCTACTTTCATTCCAATTAATCCATAGTGAGGAGGTCCTCCAGGATGCAAAACATGTCAGAAAAACAATAATATGTGACAAATATTTACAACTGAAATAAATAAGCTAATGTACCTTCCACAGGTCCCAGGTGGAATAATTGCGTTTTTTTTAAATGAACACTATATGAAAGAATCATTTTACAAACACTAATGCACTGAATTTAAAATAAAAATGTTTTTTTATTTATGAGATAATAAACATGTAATAGAACTACTGTAATACTTATTTACAATGAGCACATTACTGCACTGAAATGGTGCAGAAGTTACACAAAGTTAGATTGTACTTATTTTTCACACACACACACACACACACACACACACACACACACACACACACACACACACACAATCAGTTGGTTCTACTCTGAGAAATTAGACGGAATAGAAGGAGCTGGCCACCAATAAATCTTTTAGGCTTCTCTTAAACTGAATTTCATTGCTTGTTAAGCTTTTTGTGGCTGTAGGCAAGTTATTGAAAATGTATGTTCCTGAATAATGCACACCTTTTTGTACAAGAGTAAGTGACTTTAAATACTTGTGGAGATTATTCTTATTTCTAGTATTGAGTCCATGAATTGAGCTGTTGGTTTGAAAAAGTGATATATTTTTAATGACAAATTTCATTAAGGAATAAATATATTGGGAAGCAGTAGTTAGTATCCCTAGTTCCCTAAACAGGCTTCTGCAAGATGTTCTTGAGTTCACACCACATGTAACTCTTAGTGCACATTTCTGTGCCCAGAAAACTTTAGCTTGGCTTGATGAATTACCCCGAAAAATAATCCCATATCACATTATGGAATGTAAGCAATCATAGCAACCAGCTTTTTTATTTTTATATCTCCTATGTCTGACACAATTCGCATTGCAAATAGAGATTTGTTAAGACGCTTAAGCAGTTCTGTAGTGTGCTCCTCCCAGTTGAATTCATTATCAAGCTGTAATCCCAAGAATTTAACACTGTCCACATCTTCTATCTGCTTGTCATCGTATGTTAGGCATATACTTGTGGTACACCCCTTGCAAGTTCTGAACTACATGTAGTGTGTTTTTTCGAAGTTTAGTGACAAAGAATTGGCTAGAAACCAGTGATTAATGTCCACAAATATTTTATTAGCTGATGTTTCTAAGACTACACTTGATTTGCTATTTATTGCAATATTTGTATCATCAGCAAACAGAACGAACCTGACATCTGGTAATGTTACCGATGAAAGGTCATTGATGTACACAAGAAAAGTAAGGGCCCTAAAATGGAACTTTGTGGGACCCCACATGTAATTAGTTCCCAGTTGGATGATGCCTGATAGCTTAATACATGTCTCTTTCCTAATAACACCCTTTGTTTCCTGCAAGATATGTAAGATTTGAACCATTTTGCAACATTTCCTGTTACACCATAATATTCTAATTTACTTAAAAGGATATTGTGATTTACACAGTCGAATGCCTTTGACAGATCACAAAATATACCAGTTGCCTGCAATTTTTTGTCTTATGAATTAAGCACATTTTCACTGTAGGTGTAGATAGCCTTCTCAATATCAGAACCCTTTAGAAATCCAAACTGTGACTTTGACAGTATGTTACTTCAGATAAAATGGTTATAAAGCCAATTGTACATTACTTTTTCTAAAATTTTTAAGAATGCTGGCAAAAGAGAAATTGGACGGAAATTTGATGCTATTTCTTTACATCTCTTCTTAAACAGTGGCTTAACTTCAGCATATTTCAAACATCCAGGAAATATTCCACCATTAACAACTGGTTACACAGATAGTTCGATGTGTTACTTAACTCAGAATTACATTCTTTAATTAACTTTGTTTATATTTCATCATACCCACTAGATGTTTTTGATTTTAAAGAGTTTATGATGGAAATTATTTCTGCTGGGGTATTGAGGGTCAAATTCATATTATGGAAGTTACTTGAAATGTCTGGTTTGAGGTATTCCATAGCAGCATCTACAGAACCTGACAACGCCATCTTTTCAGTAACAGTTACAAAATGTTTGTTAAAAAGTTCTGCAACTCTCTACACATCTGTAACCAATGTATCATTTACTCTTAATGCTATTTGTTCCTCTTCATGTCTGATTCTGCCAGTCTCCTCCTTCACTATATCCCATATTGTCTTTATTTTGTTATCTGATATGACTGTCTTTTCCTCATAATATATTTGTTTTGATGTCCATATAACAGTCTTTAATATTTTGCAGTATTTCTTGTAATGTGCTATAGCATCAACATCAGAACTGTTTCAGATCGACAGATAGCTTTCTTTTTGTTTGAAAATATATCTTTATTCCTTGAGTAATCCATTGCTTCTTTGTAGACTTTGCTCTAACCTTGGTTAGTTTTGGGGGAAAAATAGTGTTCAAATAAGGTAAGCACTTTATTAGCAAAAGTGTTATATTTTTCATTCATTCCATGAGCACTGTAAACATCATTCCAGTGAATGTCTCTGAGGAGTGTCCTAAAAGGATCAGTTTTTGGCTTATTGATTACCCTCTTTAGCTCAGATTTAACAGATTTTATATCCTGTTCAGTATTAACAGTTAACAGAAATAACTGCATGTCATATTCCAAGAGGCCATTAACTATTGGTTTTGTAATATAATTTTGTTCAAATATATTATCAATGGCTGGCTGTGAGCAATGGGCTACCCTAGTGGGAACTTTACAGTGGGAATTAAGTTGAATGATAGTGTTACTAACTCAAATAAGTTCTTATTGGGAGACTCTTTAAGGAAATCTATATTGAAATCACCAGCAACCACTATTTCTTTGTTTTTGGTTGTTAAATGTGCCAGTACTGCTTCAAGGTGGTTTATGAACAGGTTAAAGTTACCTGCAGGTGCTTGATATACACTTAATATTATGAAGGACTTTTTGTGAAATTCTACTTCTGTTGCACATTCTTCCATATGCTGTTCTTGGCAAAATTTATGAATGTCTGTGTTCTTAAATTTGACAGTTTCTTACGAATGTGGCAACTCCTCCTTTCCCCATTTCTGATCTACAAAAGTGAGATGCTAACATAAACCCTGTAACACTTAAAAGTTCTACACCAGTGGTCACATGGTGTTCAGAGAGGCAGATTATGTCAGCTGGGTTTGAAAACTCTAATTCATCTATGCAAATAATTAATTTATTAATTTTATTTATCAGTCCTCAAATATTTTGATGCAATAAAGATAGCTGACATTTCACATTGACTGAGTTAAAATTGGGTAGAGTTGAAATATCTGCTAACTGTTGAAAATCTTAACCAATAGCTGTTTATGCTGATGTAATAAGCTAGAATCCTGTTTTTTTTTTCTTTCTCAAATTGAATGTTTGTCTCAGTCTTAACCTCTCTTAAAATTTAGTTTCTCTCTGTCCTCCCTAACCTAAAAATGAGTCTTTTCTGAACCCTATAATCACTGGTATTTTATCAGTCATGACAGTGCCTCCTCCCTTTAACTTTCCCGCTATTTTCCCAGCCAGTTTACCCTTCCCTTTCCTGTTGAGGTGAAGGCCATGCCTAATATAATCCCACCTATTGAGAGAATCAACAGGATTCACACCAATGTGTGACCCTGCACCTGACATAAGCAGCCGTTCCAACTCCAAGTTAACTCTCTTGACAGAAGAGTTCAAATGAGGTTGGTGATGGCACCCAGGACAGATACAAACTCAAAACTAGTATGCTTTGATGCTGATGCAATCTTTGCCAGGTCACACTTTATACTGTACCCAGGATCTTTGTCAGTACTATTATCTACCCCACCCACTATAACCACAATGTCTTCCTTAGTGAAATCTTTGCAAAATGATCCTAAGCCCTGTCACCTGCTCCAACCCAGCACTAGGTTTAAAAAAATTGGTGACCTGGTATTCTGATCCTAGTTCATCCTGCAAAAGCTGGCCAACATCTCTTGGGTGGGAACTACCTAACAACAACACTTTCTTTCTCTTTAGTGATTTCCCTCCATTCCTACTTTTCAATTTGCTGCTGAAAGTTTGTTGTGCCCTGTCTGCTCCTGCAATTGCTTGAGGCTCACCAGCTTCTAACTGAAGCAACAGTCAAATCTATTTTCTACATTCACCATGAAACTGTCAAAGTTCTAGGCCTGTGCCTCCTGTTGCCACTTCCCACCTATCTTTATCCTTCTCCCTCCTTAACCTGCCAAGATCTCCCCTGGCCTTGTCTAACTCAGCCTGAAGGGTGTCAATTTTCCCCTCCTGTTCTAGTATCTTCCTGTCTCTACTACATATCCTACAAAACCACTGATGAGTCTCATTTACTTCCCCTTTTCCCACACCACTACAGTCACCCACATGGAGAAAACTACAGCACTTGTCACACCAAAGCCCCAACCTAACAATTCTACAGCAAGTCAATCACTTTTAACTCATGATAATCGTAATAGTTTATTGAGAGTAAGTCAGTTAAATTACAGATAAACGCGAAAATATGGTTCTATAAATTTGTGGCTCTGTTGAGAGGTCAATGTAATCTGTGCACTGTTGAGTCTTAGAACATTTGGATAGTAGTGTGTGGGTCAGCTGTGTTGTGGCAGTTATCCAACATAAAAGCTAATTACTCTTGATTTGAGCTATCGGTTTGGATAATTTTAATGAACAACACAAAAGGTGGATTGAAATATTTTGTTGGTTATCAACAAATGAGCATAGCTTCTAAAAGAAATTTTGTATGAAGAAAATGCAATGAAGAACTGTTAGAACCTATAAATTAGTTAGTAAATTTGTTTACTTCATTGTGGAAATGACTGAAGCACTAAATATCCACCAATTGATGTTGGAAATAATTTGAATTTGTTTGCATGGTCAGTATACCTGGGAGTTGCAGTGGATGGGGATATAATTCTGTCTTAATGGAATACAACAGTATACCTACTCATTAACTGTCAGTTGAATTTAAAGTACAATCCAGCTGAGGAAATAGTGATTCCAAGTTTCCTCTTGGGCAATCACATATATGAAATCTGAGTTTCATTAATTGTTATACTAACATTTCCTTTTCTATTTGATAATGTGTTCACACAGTGGGCTGTGTGGAATTAAAGGTAGCTCCTGAAAGAATTTTTTCAAATTATGTTTAAATCATAAATTATTTGAATTACACCCTTCCTTTAAAATACAAATACATAAAGAATGAGTTACTTTAGCCATGCAATAATTGTATCTAAAACTTGAAGATAGATGTCAAAAACTAATAGCATTTGGGATACCATGGATTCTGTACACGACTTGCACAAGTAGTGTCATTCTTAATGCAATTTTTGATACTCTAAAAAACTAAAACTCTACATAAATCATACAGTTTAAATACATAAGTCTTTCAATTTTTTATTATATTACATTTTCTTACTAAAAAAAAATCATCTTGCAACACAGTCATAGGTCCCAATTCTAAAGACATAATATATATTGCTCTTTTGAACAGTCATTGGTCATTTTATTAATGTTCAAATTGGTTTAGTTCTAACAAAAAGTGCTATCACTTTTGTATTGTGTGAATAAATTGTAGCCTTTGAAATGGGTTTCAGAAACATTACAGTGGCTTCTTTGTCTTCAAAGATGCCATAGAAATTGTTTTATTCTAGATGTGACCTGAGGTGTGAACAATCATCCAAGGTGGGTGTGCCCCCTTGTGAAGGGGGGCCCCCAGTTGGATGGAGCACTGCATTGGAGCCACTGGCAACAATGGGGGATTTCCTCATGATGAGTCAATCATCTTCCCACCCAACTTCTACAAAATGTTAACGCAGTGAGGCTAATGATTCAAAGACACTGCCTGCTGCACCATGGTTCCTCATGGTCTCACATTCTGAAGATGGTCAGTCCTTTGCTACGGTAACTCAGTTTATTGTTCTGAAAGGTGTAGATGCAATTTCTGGTCCTGTGAAATCCTGCTCTCATTTATGGAATGGCACTTTGCTTTGAGAGACCAGTTATGATTCTCAAGCACAACAGCTTGCTGACTTGCTTCTCCATGGTTACCCTGTTGTGTCGAGGCCCACAGAATCTTGAATTCTTTTTGTGGTGTGATTTATGCCAGGCTGCTTGATGGTCTAACAAAGGCTGAAATACAATCTTACCTCTCTGATCAGGTTGTCATTGCCGTTCATAGTGTAATGAAGAAGGTAATTCCTCCTTAGTGCCCACACGCACTCTTTCTCACATTTGATAGTGGTGCTTCCATCCAAGCTCAAAGCAGGCTATGAAATTATCACCATCCGGCCATACATTCCGAATCCAATGCATTTCTACCAGTGTCATCACTTTAACCACACTAGAACAGTTCACACCTAGCCACATATGTCACCTGTGGTACGGATGCGCTGTATCAACTTCAATGGTGGCCATGCCTCTGCCTCTCGGGAGTCTCCTGTGTAACTAGATGAGTGGGCTGTTCAAGATATCCAGATAAAGGAAAAGGTACCTTATCCAATTGCTCACATGTTACTGACTAGTCGCAAACCCTGTGTTCTCCCATCTGGTACCTATAGTTCTGTTCTTCTTACCTCTCGCTCCATGAAGGACATGGCCACACAGACATGTGACCTCAAATTTGGCTTGAGGTTGTGAAATCGCTCAGTGTCAAGGTAGCATTGCTGTCCCTCCGTCCCACTGTGCAACAAACTGTCAAACTCTGCCCTAAAGGGGCGAAGCCACCTACTACACAACCAGCAGGCAGGAAAGGACAGGAGTAGTATTCCTGTGAAGACTTTCTCCATCCCTCCAGCCAAACAACACCCTAGTCTTCATCTAACTGGAAAGACTTGAAGTAGTCCACCAAAGACAGTCTTCTCCTTCGCCACCTCGAGGATCGTCTTTGATGGTGTTGGCATGTGGTTCCTTAGCCTAGACAGCTTCTGTGTCACCGGTGCATGCCAACAACTATTTTTTGTAGTTAGACTCCACAGACCGACCGCACAAGGAAGCTGATGCTTCCATGAATCCCTTGGATCAGGATCCTCCTGCTTCTGTGCCCCATAGCAGCGCCTCTTCCCCAGCTGCCACTCGGCAGCCACCAAGGTGACACCCCCACGTCTCTTCATCATGACACTCTTCCAATGAAACATTCGCAGCCTTTGGTCCTACAGAGAGGATTTACGGCTGCTTCATTCATCGCAATGTCCCCTTGTACTTTGCCTTCAGGCAACAAAATTGTGCCCTCATGACCGCTTTGAGCTTCCACGTTTCTTATTGATTCGTTTTGACCTTCCCCCCTGAGGTTGACATTCCATCTCATGGGGGCGTAATGGTGCTTATATGGGATGACATTCATAGTCAATCCATCTTGCTGACTGCCAATCTTCAAGCTGTAGCAGTTTCCATTTCTTTCAATACCTGACTTTCTCCCTCCATTTATGTACCTCTGTCATTTGATGTCACCAAGGCAGACTTCCTTCAACTTATTGGGCAGCTACGTCCCCCGTTTTTGCTACTCGGTGACTTCAGTGCACAGAATCCCCTTTGGGGTTCTCTCAGGACCTGTTATCCTTACTGCTCCAGAACATTCCATCCCCTGCACTTCCTCTCTACCACATCGTGTCCCAGCCCCTTGGTGGACTGAGGCATGCTGCAATGGAACTTTTCATGGAGACATGCCACTCTAGGCTAGAAAACTGCATTCATTATAAACAGATACATGCAAAGTGTCATCGGGTTCTTAGGGGTAGCAAAAGAGCTAGCTGGATTTCATTCACTAGGTCTTTTAACAGTTCCACCTTCCTCTGTTGTGTCGGCAACCTCCAATGACTCTCGAAAACCAAGATCCATTCCCCTATTTTCAGCCTGGTAGTACCTGACGATGTTGTCGTGGATCCTATTGCTATCTCCAACACCTTGGGCCGCCGTTTTTTGGAAGTGTCGAGCTCTTCACACTATCACCCAGCCTTCCTCCATCAGAAGCAAGCAGAGGAGGCTTGGACGATACCCTTCTCTTCGCTGAATCTTGGGTGCTATAATGCCATACTATGAGGAAGCAAGACCATGCTCTCAGTTCATCCTGATCCTCCACCCCAGGGCCAGATGCCATCCACATTCAGAAGTTGCAGCTCCTTTCTCTTGTGGGCAATCACTTTCTGCTTAACACGTACAACCCCATTTGGGCAGAGGGCAAATTTGTGTCTCGCAATTTACTGACAAATGCACAGTATGGATTTTGAGCATGGCGTTCTGCATTTGACCATCTCGTTACTTTGTCCACGCATATCATGAATGGTTTTCTGCGGAAATCCTGGATTGTGGCCATGTTTTTCAATTTGGAGAAGGCCTACGACACCTGCTGGAGAACTGGTATCCTCCGTACTCTTTACGGGTGTCTGTCCTGTTTTCTTCAGATATTTTCACAAGACAGTTTTCAAGGTGCATGTGGGTTCTGCCTTATCGGACACCTTTATCCAGTAAAACGGTGTGCCTCAGGGTTCCATCCTGAGCATTGTCCTATTTGCTATCGCCATTAACCCTATAATGGCCTGTCTCCCACTGGGCATCTCTGGCTCTTTTTGTTGACGATTGTGCCATCTATTGCAGTTCTCCATGCACCTGCCTCGCTGAACGGCATCTTCAGAGCTGTCTTGATCGTCTTTACTCGTGGAGCATCGATTATGGCTTTCGCCTATCCCCTGACAGAACAGTGTGTATGAATTTCTGGCTTTGCAAATGGTTTCCCCCACCATCTCTCAATCTTTGGCATGTTGCCTCTCTGTTCATTGAAACTACGAAATTTCCTGGGCTCAGGCTCAATAGGAAACACTCTGGGTGCCTTACCTGGCTGCCCACTCTATGCGATCCCTCAATATCCTACATGTCCTCAATGGTACATCCTGGGGTGTCGATTGAACCATCCTCCTCCATTTGTACCAGTCTCTTATGCCATCTCAACACTATTCACCATAATGGCATCCATTTGGCCATGGCCACCTTTTACACCAGCCCAGTTTGAGAGTCTGTATGTTGAAGCTGCTGAACAACCACTGTACTTCTGTGTTCGTGTTCTACAGTTTTGACTGGGGCACGTATGACCCCACTTCTGTTTCGCATCCTAAAACAAAACAAAACATCTTTGATGGGTTGCATCCTCAGTTATGAGATGATGTTTGGTTTTCTCAAACTTCAGGGTTGTTGTTACAAGAATATTATGATAGCTCAAGGTAGAAAAGAATAATAGTTTTGAATATGAGCAAAAAGTTTGACCTGAATGTAAGTTATGATCACACAGTTCTCCAGAAACCATCTTCCATTACCATACAAGATGGTTCTTGCTTCAATCTGAATTTGTGCGGATTCATAAAACTCTGTAGCTCAGCCAGCATACCATTTTCTGTGTTTCATCTGGTTCCACACTCCTCACCTCTTTGTACCACCAGTTGCATCCATCAAAACTTTACTATGACATGCAGCAAAGAATAGCAGTCCATTTCCACTTCAAATACTTTCAAACAAAAACTGGATAATGTGTACTTGTTTTAAAATAGCGAAGTACAGCCATCTCAACAGATTGTCAACTTGTTTGAAACATGAGATGTTCTTTTTTACATCAGCTATAATTTGTACAAGAACACAGCAACAAGTGTTAGATCTCATTAGTGATTATGGCATGATAAAATGTTTCCACAGAACATGATAAAATGTTTCCACAGAATCCAGGGATGACCTGTGAAGCCTGTACTTGTTCATGTGATGAATGAGCACTTCGAATATTGTCTTCATTAATCTGTAGATCTCCAGATTTGAGAGATCCATTTTGCACATATCCCCAATTCAGCGGACTGTGAGTTTTTAATGAAGCAGTGAAATATAAAATTTGCTTATCAATTTCTGACTCTACGTCAGCAACGGTACCATTAACTTCTGCATATTTTAGTTGCCTGTCGACATCAATCCATTTTTTCCATTTTAGTTCTTTGTCAGTCAACTTCATTATTTAATGTGGAGTGAAATTTAGGAGTTACATTTTTTACACTTTATACATGAGTTCATAGTACACATTCATTTACAGTAGACTACACATTCCAGTAACTCCTTACCTCATAAAAAAATGCTCTTTTCAGTGTCATTTTTCAGTGCATTCACCAGATAATCAGAGTTGGCATGATACCTTCATACATACATTGAGGTGTATTTCCCCCCTGCGGGTCCGGGGATTAGAATCGGCCCGCGGTATTCCTGCCTGTCGTAAGAGGCGACTAAAAGGAGTCCATCCCCCTCACGGGGGTAGTTCGCGCCTGCGTCCGGAGACGGACGGTTCCACGACCTATCATCGTGGTCCTTTTGGTTTTTTCACTTCTCGTTTCTTCCTTCCTTTTGTTGGTTCCTTTCTTTGCTCTTCTCCACCTCACTGTCTTCCTTACTCTTTCCCTTGCCTTCTCCTTGCCTTCTCATTGCCTTTTTCTCCTTGCCTTCTCATTGCCTTTTTCTCCTTGCCTTCTCATTGCCTTTTTCTCCTTGCCTTCTCATTGCCTTCTTCTCCTTGCCTTCTCATTGCCTTCTTCTCCTTGCCTTCTTATTGCCTTCTTCCCCTTGCTTTCTCATTGCCTTCTTCTCCTTGCCTTCTCTGGTCTCCGCCTCGGCGTTTGAGACAGTCTGTCCTCTTTCTCCCTCTCTCTCTTCTTTTTCCTCTTCTTCCTTCCTCCCTGTGCGTGCCTGAAGGCCGACCCACGCGTTCGCACGCGTAGCCGGTGACGGGGTAACGGGTAAGTCCCCGCCCTGGGTAGACATGTAAGGCACGCGCGTACCCCCTGGTAAAGGCCAGGCCCGGGGAGGGGTGATTGCCTGAGCTGATACCTTCTGACCATGCCGATTGGTCCCTCCGTCTGTTTCTCGGGAGGTGTGACCTGAGGTGTAAACATTCACCTAAGGCGGGAGTGCCCTCTGAGAGGGTCCCCACAAGGAAGGAGCGCGCCATCGGAGACGCTGGCAATCATGGGGGATTCCTCCGCAATGGATTCTACTCCATCTCTTTCGACTTCGACCCAAAAACGGAAACGTGACCAGCCAACAGTGACAAAAGTACTACCGCCTGCCCCACAGTTCCTCGTAGTTTCTCGAACTGAGGACGGAAAGGATTTTTCCTCTGTCAACCCTTTCGTTATTCAGAAGGGTGTAGATGCCATAGCCGGATCTGTCAAATCCTGTACCAGGTTGCGTAACGGCACCTTATTACTAGAAACTGAGAATGCCTTTCAGGCACAAAAACTGCTTCGGGCCACCCTCCTGTACACGTTCCCTGTCCGGGTGGAGGCCCACCGAACTTTGAATTCGTCTCGTGGTGTGGTCTATACTGGCTCCCTCGACGGATTGACTGACGAGGAGCTTCAATCATTCCTCGCTGAGCAGGGCGTGACGGCTGTCCATAGGGTCATGAAAAAGGTCAACAATGACCTTGTACCGACCCGGACAATTTTCTTGACCTTCGATAGTGTTAAGCTGCCATCGCGCATCAAGGCGGGCTACGAGGTTATTTCTGTTCGCCCCTATATCCCGACACCTACGCGCTGCTACCAGTGTCAGCATTTCAATCACACTCGACAGTCTTGTTCCAATGCGGCTAAATGTGTCACCTGTGGCAGGGATGCCCATGAGGGTGACTGTCCACCTCCGTCTCCTCGTTGTGTGAACTGTCAGGGTGACCATGCCGCATCCTCCCGCGACTGTCCTGTCTATAAGGAAGAACGCTGTATCCAGGAAATTCGGGTCAAAGAGAAAGTGTCCACCTCGGCTGCTCGCAAGCTATTGGCTAGTAGGAAGCCCACGCTGCTCCCAGCGGGGAAATACAGTACTGTCCTCGCCTCTCCTCGGACTACCCGGGAGGTAGCAACCCAGACATGCGATCTGACCTTCAGCACCACGGTCGTCCGTTCGGCCAGTGCTAAGATCGCGCGGTCGACGTCTCCTCTTCCTCCCATCACCCCGCAGACACGAGCACCTTCTTCAGCTTCTGCTAAGACGAAGACACCGAAGTCAGATGCACGGGCCTTCAAGAAGGAACCATCCCGTGCAGACTTCCTCCGTACCTCGACCTCACAGCCTTCGACCGGTACTTCCACTACACGTCCTTCCAAAAAGGCGCATAGGAAGCACAGTTCTCCTTCCCCGCCACGGCGCATTTCTTCCCTTGCGCCACCCAGCGGCTGCCGCCCCAGGCCGTCATCCGTTTCGCCTGGCCGCACCGCTGGTCGCCGTACATCTGGCCGTTCACTGGCGGAGGAAGCTCCCCCTCCCGGCCATCCTCCCGAGATGGCCGATGACCCTATAGACCCAATGGACGCTGACTGTCCGCCTACTGATAGCGGCGGCAGTGCTCGCTCGAAGCCAGGCCCTAAGCAGCCTTCGAGGTGACCACTTCTCTCATCTTTCTTTTCTTACGATGGCACTTATTCACTGGAATATTCGCAGCATTCGCTCCAACCAAGAGGACTTGAAGTTGCTGCTCCGCTTGCACCGTCCGCTTGTCGTAGCCCTCCAGGAAACGAAGCTACGCCCATGCGATCAAATTGCCTTGGCACACTACACCTCTGTGCGTTTTGACCTACCCCCTGTGGTAGGTATCCCAGCTCATGGAGGGGTTATGTTGCTGGTCCGGGATGATATTTACTACGATCCCATCACGTTGCACACTGGCCTGCAGGCAGTTGCCATCCGCATTACTCTCCCCACTTTTACGTTTTCCTTTTGTACCGTTTACACTCCATCGTCATCTGACGTTACCAGGGCAGACGTGATGCAACTTATTGCTCAGCTACCTGCACCATTTTTGTTAACTGGAGACTTCAATGCCCACCATCCCCTTTGGGGCTCTCCAGCATCCTGCCCGAGGGGCTCCTTGTTAGCAGACCTCTTCAACCAGCTCGATCTTGTCTGCCTCAATACTGGCGCCCCTACTTTTCTTTCGGACACATCTCACACCTATTCCCATTTAGACCTCTCTATATGTACTCCCCAACTTGCACGCCGGTTTGAGTGGTATGCACTTTCTGATACATATTCGAGCGACCACTTCCCGTGTGTTATCCATCTCCTGCAGCATACTCCCTCTCCGTGCTCATCTAGTTGGACCATCTCCAAAGCAGACTGGGGGCTCTTCTCTTCCAGGGCGACCTTTCAGGATCAAACCTTTACAAGCTGCGATCGTCAGGTCGCACACCTCACGGAAGTCATTCTCGCTGCTGCTGCATATTCCATCCCTCACCCTCCTTCTTCTCCACTTCGCGTACCGGTCCCCTGGTGGACCGCAGCATGTAGAGACGCTTTACGTGCTCGTCGACGTGCTTTACGCACTTTTAAACGCCACCCTACAGTTGCGAATTGTATCAATTATAAACGATTACGTGCTCAGTGTCGTCGTATTATCAAAGAAAGCAAGAAAGCCAGCTGGGCTGCTTTCACAAGCACCTTCAACAGTTTTACTCCTTCTTCTGTTGTCTGGGGTAGCCTGCGCCGGCTATCTGGCACTAAGGTCCACTCACCAGTTTCTGGCTTGAAGGTCGCGAATGACGTCCTTGTGGCCCCTGAGGCTGTCTCCAATGCCTTCGGCCGCTTTTTCGCAGAGGTTTCGAGCTCCGCTCATTACCACCCTGCCTTCCTCCCCCGCAAACAGGCAGAGGAGGCTAGGCCACTTACCTTCCGCTCCTCGAATTGTGAAAGTTATAATGCCCCATTCACCATGCGGGAACTCGAAAACGCACTTGGCCGATCACGGTCCTCTGCTCCAGGGCCAGATTCTATTCATATTCAGATGCTGAAGAACCTTTCTCCTGCGGGTAAAGGTTTTCTTCTTCGTACATACAATCGCATCTGGATTGAGGGACATGTTCCCGCATGCTGGCGCGAGTCTATTGTTGTCCCGATTCCTAAGCCGGGGAAGGACAAGCACTTGCCTTCCAGTTATCGACCTATCTCGCTTACCAGCTGTGTCTGTAAAGTGATGGAGCGAATGGTTAACTCTCGATTGGTTTGGCTGCTCGAGTCTCGACGCCTACTTACCAATGTACAATGTGGATTTCGTCGGCGCCGCTCTGCTGTTGACCATTTGGTTACCTTCATTATGAATAACTTCTTGCGGAAGCGCCCGACCGCGGCTGTGTTCTTTGATTTGGAGAAGGCTTACGACACCTGTTGGAAGGCGGGCATCCTCTGCACCATGCATACATGGGGCCTTCGCGGTCGCCTCCCTCTTTTTATTCGTTCCTTTTTAATGGATCGACAGTTCAGGGTACGTGTGGGTTCTGTCCTGTCCGACACCTTTCGCCAGGAGAATGGGGTGCCACAGGGCTCAGTTTTGAGCGTCGCTCTCTTCGCCATCGCGATCAATCCAATAATGGATTGCCTCCCAGCTGATGTATCAGGCTCCCTTTTTGTGGACGATTTTACCATCTATTGCAGCGTGCAGTGTACACGTGTCCTGGAGCTCTGTCTTCAGCGTTCTCTTGACCGTCTTTACTCCTGGAGTGTCGCCAATGGCTTCCGTTTTTCTGCCGAGAAGACGGTCTGTATTAACTTCTGGCGATACACGGAGTTTCTCCCACCGTCCTTAAGACTCGGTCCCGTTGCTCTCCCAATCGTGGAGACAACCAAATTTTTAGGCCTTACATTTGACAGGAAACTTAGCTGGTCTCCACATGTGTCATATTTGGCCGCCCGTTGTACCCGTTCTTTAAATGTCCTCCGTGTTCTCAGTGGTCTGTCGTGGGGAGCGGATCGAACCGTCCTACTTCATCTATATCGGTCGATCGTCCGCTCCAAGCTGGATTATGGGAGCTTCGTATACTCCTCTGCACGGCCATCCATCTTACGCCGCCTCAACTCCATACAACATCGGGGTTTACGACTTGCGATCGGAGCATTTTATACCAGTCCCGTAGAGAGTCTTCATGCTGATGCTGGCGAATTGCCACTCACCTACCGGCGCGATATACTGCTTTGCCGGTATGCCTGTCGGCTACTGTCAATGCCCGACCATCCATCTTATCGTTCCTTTTTTGACGACTCTCTTGACCTTCAATACGGGTTGTATGTCTCTGCCTTGCTACCCCCTGGAGTTCGCTTTCGTCGCCTCCTTCAACACCTTAATATTTCACTCCCTGCATCCTTTCGAGTGGGCGAAAGCCGCACGCCTCCTTGGCTCCAGGCTCAGGTCCGCGTTCACCTCGACCTCAGCTCGCTCCCAAAAGAGGTCACCCCCGGTTCGGTCTACCACTCCCGTTTTTTGGAACTTCGTTCGAAGTTCAACAATATGACTTTCATTTATACAGATGGCTCTAAGACCAATGACGGGGTCGGGTGTTCCTTTATTGTCGGGGCACAAAGTTTCCAATACCGGCTCCATGGCCATTGTTCGGTCTTCACAGCTGAGCTCTTTGCCCTCTACCAGGCTGTTCTTTACATTTGCCGCCACCGACATTCTGCTTATGTCATCTGCTCAGATTCCCTGAGCGCCATCCAGAGCCTCAGTGATCCGTACCCGGTTCACCCTTTCGTACACCGGATCCAACGCTCTCTTCAGCAGCTGGTGGACGTCGGTACGCCGGTTAGCTTTATGTGGGTTCCTGGCCATGTCGGTATCCCTGGGAACGAAGCTGCAGATGCCGCGGCCAAGGCTGCGGTCCTCCAGCCTCGGACAGCTTCTTGTTGTGTCCCTTCGTCCGATTTTAGCAGGGTCATTTGTCGGCGCGTTGTGTCGTGGCATGCCGACTGGGCTGCACTTACCGACAACAAGCTTCGGGCCTTAAAACCACTTCCCGTGGCTTGGACGTCCTCCTCACGCCCTTCTCGGCGGGAGGAGGTCGTTTTAGCAAGGTTAAGAATTGGACACTGCCGGTTCAGCCATCGCCATCTGCTGACGGCTGCGCCGGCGCCGTTCTGCCCATGTGGGCACTTGCTGACAGTTAGACATATTTTAATGTCCTGTCCAGATCTTACCACACTGCGCCTCGATCTTAACCTGCCTAATAGTTTAGATGCCATTTTAGCGGATGACCCACGAGCAGCTGCTCGTGTTCTTTGTTTTATCAATTTGACGAACCTCGCTAAGGACATTTGATGATGTTGTTTTAATCTTACGCCTGTCAGTCTGTCTTTTATTGTGTTTTCCCTTTTAGTTGTTGTTGTCAACTTGTGCCTCGCGGTGCATTCTTAGAGTAGTCAGGGCGCTAATGACCATTGACGTTGTGCGCCCGAAAACCACAAAAAAAAAAAAAAAAAAAAAAAAAAATTGAGGTGTATTCAAAACCAACAAAAAGTGTTATGAATGCAAGAATTTTTTATTTGCCCCATTTCTGTGTCTGCATAAATTTGCTTTTAAGCTCCCTGAGCTGAAAATAATATGTAGTGTTTTTTGCAAAACTCTGTGCTGCTTAGTCTTGGGATCTTAAAATAACTTAGTATCCCATCTGTCAGGTGCTTGACAGATTGTCATCTCTGTTGTAAAAAAATTCAACTGGTTGCTTTTCTTCTTCTGAAACCTTGTTATTCAGTTTGTGTTGCTACTGTTCACTTAAACATGATGGAAGTTGTTGCACTGGAACAATTAATTTGTTTGTTACTGCGTATTTCTAAGTTGGTCTGTCAGGATGTAACTATTCTGATCATTCCACTGGTTTTCCTTACATTTATGGGATTAGCATGAACCTAAATAGGGTTCTGAAGATTACACTCCAGTGACAAGAGTGGTTTTGCATTTACTTTTTTTGTACACACTCTTCACACCTCTTTCTTCCTCTTTACCTTTATTTTAAATCTAGACATTTGAGAAGTTGTTCTCTTCCCTTTCTTCTGAAGTCTTGTGATATTTTCTTCTTTTTCTCTACATTGAACCAATTGTAATTGATTTGCTTATAATTTTGCTATATTTCTCCTCTCTCTCTCTCTCTCTCTCTCTCTCTCTCTCTCTCTCTCTCTCTCTCTCTAATTTGCTATCCATTATCCTTAGCAGAAACCTAGTATTAATATTGTGTAACAATCTCCAGTCTTCATATACAGATGTATTACTATGTAAAGTATTCAGCGAATGAAACTTTCATTGTTCCATCCACAGAATAATTCCCCTATAAAATCATTGCTTTACAGCACCATTAACAAATTGTTTGAAGTTAACTAACAAAAAATGTAAACTTTCTTCCTGACCTACCTTCTGTGTACTAACAATCCTTGATGTTAAATTCTTCTTTGGATATCACAACTTAATCAGTATTTTTTTTAGTTCCATATCTGACATCAAACATTATGACTTTAAACTTAAAATGCCTCTAACACTGTAGCCAAACAAAATGTATTTTGTAACATTGTCTATGCAGCTCAAATCAGCACACAGGAAGTGTCATACAGATGTGTGTAATGTGAAGACAAACATTTTTCATATTCTCTCTCTACCTGGCAACACTGGATTCAACTGCTGGCAGCAGTGCACTTGTGTAACAAACATTACTAGTAGGGCTTCACAAGCTTGCTAACACTGTAACCTCTACTTGTAACTTTAAAAAGATGTATGTGGGAAATGATTACATTTTTCCTCCTCACACAGGAAAATAGGTACTACAGATGAAGCCTGAGGCAGAAACAAAAGTAAAGCTTCGAAAATTATAAAATTATATTTTACTCTCAAGCTTACATTCTGGAATGGCCTAAAACTACAAATTTGTCAGACAAAATGGCTGCCCTTCACTTAATTTCAGGAGGTTAAATCACTAGTACTGACAATAAATAAACACTAAAGTACAAGGAACTTCCTAGCTTTTGGAATTATAATTCCTTCATATGGAAAGAGTTACTAATATGTACAGGAAGGTTAGAAAAGGAGGGCAGGTCACTGAGTCCCAGAGTGTTACTCACAAGGAAACAACATCAATTTGACCTTATATTTTAGAAATAACAAAAGCATACCATTTTTGTGGAGTATGACACTTTTTTCTTCAAAAAATTCCCCATGACATTCAGGTGTCTTATACTCAAAATTATTGTAAAGATGCCGACTGTTTGATTTAAAATTCCTGCCAGGCTTAAAACAGTCCATATATTCAATACTGTGGGGAAAACTCTCTCTACCTGGCAACACTGGATTCAACTGCTGGCAGCAGTGCACTTGTGCAACAAACATTACTAGTAGGGCTTCACAATCTTGCTAACACTGTCCTGCTCCTGCCCTGCCAACACAAACCCAGATCCATGTCTAGCCTATGATGTGTCACTGCAGTCTATAGTGCCTATGAACTCGAACTGAAAGAGATTTGTGTTATCGGTAACAGAATAGCATTTTCTTTAATAGTTTCATAGTGGAAAAAAATAAAGTGGTTTCATCTGATGTAGACTATAAATTGAAGAAAATAGCATATGCAAAACAATATGGAAACAGAGCATCTGAGTGGCATTTTTTTCCTCCTCCATCAAAAAGAGCAATTCATGATTGGCTTGCTAGTAAGGAAGAACTGAAAAAATGAAGAAGACTACATGCACAAATTGAAGACTGAATGCAAGCTGGCAAAAACTATATTGGTATTCAAAATTGAAGCAACAAATGACAACTCCCTTGTCCTGTGTTTAACTCACAAGACACTGATACAAACTGACAACCAGATGTCCCTAAGATCATGTTCTGCATGGAAGATGGCATTCTGGTCAAGTCACAACTATGCCAATGATGTCAGGGCACACATGAAATCAGGTAGTGTTTGTTGGGTATCCCCACATCCACAAGCACTGTGTACACAGATACAGACAGTGCAGTATGACACAGAAAAAATGCCTACCAGACTCAGCAGTGGAGGGCTGTCAGAAGAAAAGAAGCAGCACAGTAAAAAATTAATGTGGGCTGATGGCTTAGTTTGAATTGTTCCATTGTTCCTTGGATGTGGTGACAGTTCATAGAGATGGAAACTATATCCCAAAGTCCAGGGCAGGGTTGCCCAAGTGTGAATTCAAAAGAGAGGACCATTCTTTTGCTGTAAGGTCACAACAGACCGCCTTAGTACTGCACGTCAACTGGCATGTGAGGTTGCACCATCCACTGGACATGTTGTATCAATGTAAACTGTGGGCAGATGGCTTTGGTAGAGTGGCCTTTATTGTCGGAGACCTGCTGTACGTCTACCTCTGACACATCTTCACAGAAGGCAATGTCTAGAGTTAGCAGACAGCTTACTTGTGACTCAGGGCAGGCGTGTGGTGCAGGCTGTGATAGTGGGACAAGAATCAGGTAGTATACGAAGTCCTGAGTACTTCTACATTCCAGACTATGTTTAGGGTTTAAGGCATGTAATATAAATACTTCTCTGGCGACAAGTGAGGAAAAGCTTCTGTCTTTCCACTAGCTTGTTACAGCAGTGGCCGTTGTTATACTATGGTGAGCTGAGCTGGCTCTGCTTTGCAAAGGAAGTTGGCCATGTTTTGCTTTGCAATGCATAACACTCTCACCTGTCTGCAGCTGGCTCTGTATCAACTCACTTTTTCTCTGGCATATTCTTTATACCAATTATGGTTGATACACTACATTGACCTATTTATCAAGACTCTGTCCCTCATTGTGACCAAGCTATACTACCCATTACAGGAGAGTTAGTGGTGACCAGTATTTCCGGCCTTATTTCACCTCTTAATTATGATTCTAACAAATACACTACTGGCCATTAAGATTGCTACACCATGAAGATGACGTGCTACAGACACGAAATTTTAGTGACAGGAAGATGATGCTGTGATATGCAAATGATGAGCTTTTCAGATCATTCACACAGGGTTGGCGCCGGTGGTGACACCTACAACTTTCTGACATGAGGAAAGTTTCCAACTGATTTCTCATACACAAACAGCAGTTGACTGGCGTTGCCTGGTGAAACGTTGCTGTGATGCCTAGTGTAAGGAGGAGAAATGCATACCTTCACGTTTCCAACTTTGATAAAGGTTGGATTGTAGCCTATCATGATTGCAGTTTATTGTATCATGACATTGCTGCTCGCGTTGGTTGAGATCCAATGACTGTTAGCAGAATATGGAATCGGTGGGTTCAGGAGGATAATAGGGAATGCTGTGCTGGATCGCAACGGCCTCGTATCACTAGCAGTCGAGATGAAAGGCATCTTATCCACATGACTGTAACGGATCGTGCAGCCACGTCTCCATCCCTGAGCCAACAGATGGGGATGTTTGCAAGACAACAACCATCTGCACGAACAGTTTGACAATGTTTGCAGCAGCATGGACTATCAGCTCAGAGACCATGGCTGCTGTTACCCTTGACACTGGATCACAGAGAGGAATGCCTGCGATGGTGTACTCAATGACAAACCTGGGTTCACAAATAGCAAAATGTCATTTTTTCGGATGACTACAGGTTCTGTTTACAGCATTATGATTGTCGCATCCGTGTTTGGTGACACCGCAGTGAACACACATTGGAAGCGTGTATTCCTCATCGCCATACTGGTGTATCACACGGTGTGATGGTATGGGGTGCCATTGGTTACACGTCTCTGTCACCTCTTGTTCGCATTGACGGCACTTTGAACAGTGGATGTTACATTTCAGATGTGTTATGACCCTTGGCTCTACCCTTCATTCGATCCCTGTGAAACTCTACATTTCAGCAGGATAATGCACAACCGCATGTTACAGGTCCTGTAGGGGCATTTCTAGGTACAGAAAATGTTCTACTGCTGCCCTGGCCAGCACATTCTCCAGATCTCTCGCCAATTGAAAAGTCTGGTCAATGGTGGTTGAGCAACTGGCTCATCGCAATACGCCAGTCACTACTCTTGATGAACTGTGGTATCACGTTGAAGCTGCATGGACAGCTGTACCTGTGCATGCCATCCAAGCTCTGTTTGACTCAATGCCCAGGCATATCAAGGCTGTTATTACGGCCAGACGTGGTTGTTGTGGGTACTGATTTCTCAGGATGTATGCACGCAAATTGCGTGAAAATGTAATCACATGTCAGTTATAGTATAATATATTAGTCCCATGAATACCTGTTTATCATCTGCATTTCTTCTTGGTGCAGCAATTTTAATGGCCAGTAGTTTAGTTACCTTAACCCCTTCACTGAATCTTACATATTTCCATAGAGCCTCTTGCCCTGCACCTTAACTCATACACTATGGAATTAATTTCATTACCATGCTTCGTGCACAGTCATTTCTAACTCTCTAATCCCAAGTTGAAAGCGATTATTCTTCATACCGTATCACTGTGCATTTGGCTTCATTCTGCTGCTTTTATGCTCAGGTTATCCAGCCCAGTGGAAATCTGAACTATGGCTGGCTCCGAAGTCCGTCGTGTTCTTTGTCTTTTATGTACCAAAAGAACACCAGGCTCAGCAGAACAAGTGTCGCGGCAGTGGTTGCTATGACAATAGTTGGTATCGTCTCTTTCTGGTGCCAATTTTCACAATATGAATTTGCATGCTGCTATAATGTTTCCAGGGAGACAGGTCCTTCCTGTTGGTTCAGAAGTGTATTTATAGACTGCATTAGTTCTGGCCGTAGAGTTTGATTTAAACTGGATAGAGTTGTGTGAGGTGGTACTTTCATGGGTTCCTCTGTCCAGTACAAATGCAGCTGGGAAGTACTCGAGTGACTTTTCCCTGAAAATGAGGTGCGCAGACAGAAAGTAGACCCAATTATGTAGCACACTGTTCCATTTAATAAGAAAGCATTCACCTTTCATTCTAGCCTCTTTGCTGGTATACCTCTCTGCTTCTGGAAACAACTAGCTGCTACCATCATCTTGTCAAAGCTAGAGTACAACCAATGTGCCTCGACCTGCTGAAAGTACAATACTGGCTAGACCACTTCTTCATTGCATTCTCTTACCTCCTTTGTCTCATTAGAAATTTCACTGCACAGGAGTCGTGCCCTACTTTGATTAGCATATATGGACAGACTGATTTTCTCTGTGGCATTTTTGTAACTTTACTTCCTCTATTTCTACATATCTTCCTGTGTGTTTTGCAGTTAATAACAGTCACTGAGTTTTTACTCTCACAAATTTCTTCAGTATTCCGTACGAATTATGTAGCATTCATGATGCACTTATTTCCTTGCTACTGTTACAGAAAGGGAAATGTAAACTTTTCTTCCCTCTGTTGTCACTGATGCTGTGGCTACTCCAAATTAAAGGGCAAGTCTTTGAGCTCAAGTTCCGAAACCTACCTCAACTTTGGTGATAGTTCCTTTTGTACTTTCTTTAGACCCTTTAAATACTGCTCTTCTTGCAACAAATTTATGCCTATCTGAAAGACTGTCTTCTATGGATGGCAACCATTTTATCATTACTACTTCCTTATGTAAGACTTCTTCTTGGGTTTGTAGTTCCCTGATATTTTGTGTAATATGTAATAATGCTGCTTTTCTACTTCAGCTATGTGCATTTCCTTGCTTATTCCCACGTTTATGCATAAGTTGAATATAAAATTCCTTGTCTTACTGCCCATTGTGTAAACCTATTGGGAAAGATTCTTTAACCACAACAACCATTTTAATGCCACATGATCTGTTATTACTGTAAATGTTTTAGGGTACAGATGAAATTTGAAATATGTGGTCCCATAAACAAGATTAACATATCACTCATCATTGTGGAATAATTTCATTCTGCAGATTTCAGCTGCGTGGAGTATGCAGGCACAGTTATGACAACACAAATTAATTATCCTTCTTTTAACAATTGTCAACCTTCTGGCAATATCTGCACGTCCTTTTATGAACTGGTGGTAATAGTACAAAAGTCCAGAATGATTGCAACTCTTTTACACATTATGGTACAGGAAATTCACATACACTCAGATTAACCTTGGGTCTGTCTTAACTCCATCTTGTGATATGTCCTTTGTATGCTATCTATTCCATCACAAAATTACACTTTTCTGTACTCAGAGTTAACTGCTTTTAACCATTCCCTTAATCACTGTATATTCTGTTTGATATCACTTCCATAGATGATTATGTCATCAAGATACACAAAGCATTGCCATGGCATCCTTCAGATTTGGTAGTGTCCCCAGGGTTTTGAAATTTCTGTTTTGTGTCAGTCCTATGGTGCAGGATCTATCTTCAAATCCATTTTTTAAAAATATTTGCATAGCTCTGAATGATCCATGGTTTCTGTGGTGCATGGGAAAGGGTACGCATCCATTGTGGTTTTCGCATTTAGATGTCTGTAGTCAAACCAAAACCTATATTTTTGGCACAACTACTCCTGCCTGCCACTGACTATTACATTCTTCAGTTATTCTGTCTTTCAGCCATTGATCGATTAATAACTCCAAAATAGGGTGCAAGTACCTAGATATTCTGTATGGTTTGTGGTAGACCGATGATTCATTTCTTATTGCTATGCAATGTTGTGTAATATGTGTAACTAATAATGGTCCTTTTGGAAAAAATACATCATTGAATTCCAAAAGTAGTTTTCATCTGTTCCCTATTGCTTGCCTCTAGGTGCTTCACTTTTGCTCCTCATACAGTTTCAGTAATGTCTGGCAATCCTCTGTGGCTGACACCCCACATTCCCCTTTCTTCTTCATCCAAGATATTCCTATTAGTAATTAAACACTTGTTTCTTAATCGTATGCCCTCTGCGCTGAAATGGTACATAGAAATGGGTATGTGCAAGATATGTGTGTTAAATAAACAACCCACCTGAACTAATACTTCATTCTCTTTTAATGGTTCCACCACACACAAAACTCCTACTGGAAAGCTAGACTCAGCACTGACTAAAAGTAATTTCCCATTACCCTTAGATACACAACCATGCAAATCAAGTCTTAGTATGGTTCTTCATGGTTCAGTTAGATCACCTTTCGCAATGGACTCTCCTTGTCACATTGCTACTATGACTTAACCTAACTGAAGCATTTTTCCATGAAGTTCCACCCAATGTAGCTAAAAGTTGATAATGGCACAATGCTGATGAAAGAAATCTAATCCCACAATCATGTCATAGCCCTCAAATTGCATGTGGCACACTCTCTAATTATGGTTTGAATTAAGCAGTATCCAGGTGGATGTGTATGTCCACATCCTAATGGTGTGATGTTGTTGTTCCCACTCTGTGCAGTCTGTACTGTGGTGGGTCCCATTGCTTACATTTCACCAAATCTTTACTGGCGACTGAAACTTGCTCCCCTGTGCCCAACAGTATCATGAAATCCTTTTTTCCCTATTCTTCTTATTGCATAGAAGTACCTTGTTCCTCCCTGGTCCTCTACTTCTAAAACTACTACGTCTTCTTACTTTATTCACATTGCCCTGAGGCTGTCAACAATTTGTCCTTACATGGCATGTTTGTCCAAACTTGAGATGTTTTATATTAGCTGCAAACAATGTCCATTTGCCCTGCAGTCCAGTCAACAAATTGATGTCACATGCTGTATTGTATGTTAACCGGGGGCCTAGAAATGGAGAGGCTCCGTCCCAGCTGCAGCCACCAGTGGTCCACGACTACTACAGCTGTCCACTTCACCCTTCAGCTGCCCCACATCAAACCCAGGGTTATTGTGCGGCTTGACCCCTGGTAGACCCCCCCCCCTCCAAGGGAATGCCTCTCACCAGAGGAATGTAACCCCAATGTTTTCATGGTAGAGTAAGGGTGGTGTACACATACATGGAACCAGCCCACATTTGTCAAGGCAGATGGTAAACGGCCTAAAAACTTTCCACAGACTAGCCAGCTGATCAGACCATGACACAAGTCTGCCGGGTGGATCCATCTTGGGACCGGCACTCTTTCTCAATCCAGAAAGCAGTGCATTAGACTGCACAACAAACCTTTGCGAGCTCGCACCCTTTAGTTAACTGCAATGAAATGAGCAAATCTGTCCGACACCATGTCCACACGCATTTTGACATTTCTGGATGCAGCCCTCTTAAAAATGTGTTGAACACCACCTGCTCTGCTTCTGGCGATGTAATGTCATTGACTTCAGCATCTTGCCCCAATGCATAGGTACATCCATTAATTTTCCTTATCGTATCTGCAGATTGTTCCACAGTTTCTTTATTTTTCTTAGTTATTACTGCTAATTGTTCCCTATAGAGTCTGACACTATTTTGCTATGTATATCTTTTAATAACCCTTCTTTAAATTCTTGGAAAGTTGTGGCTCCCTTTACACCTCCTGTGTACCCTAAATAAGTGTTTACTTCCCCCGGTAGTCTCAGTTTTGTAGCAGTCAATAATACTTCATTAGACCAACCTTCCAACTGAACCAGATATCAAAGGTGAAGACCTGCTCATTCTTTGTTGTTTTACAAGGAGAAGGAGCAATTAAACTTTTGTCTGACAAATACTCTGTTCAATGATCGTGATCCTGTCAACCCAAGAAGTTCTTCATTGTCGGCTGGTAATTGTGCTATCTTTTCTAACAATATGCATATTGCTTCCAGTATTACAATTATTAAGTCTTCTTGAAATCTGAGGGTCCTTTGCCTGTCTCGTACATCGTGCTCACCAGATGCAAGAGTTTTTGTCAAGGCTGGCTCTCCCAAGGCTATCAGTAGTTTAAATGGATATTATCTACTCCCAAGGCCTTGATTCAACTTAGGTCTTTCAGCACTCTGCCGAACTCTTCATGCAGAATCATATCTCCAATTTCATCCTCATCTACACCCTCTTCCATTTCCGTAATATTGCCTGCATGCATATCACCCCTGTATAGACCCTCTACATGTGCCTTTCACCTTTTCTCCTTCCCTTCTTTACTTGGAACTGGGTTTCCATCTGAACTCTTGATATTCATGCAAGTGGTTCTCTTTTCTCCAAAGGTCTCTGTAATTTTCCTGTAGGCAGTATCTATCTTACCCCTCGTGAGATAAACCTCTACATCCTTACATTTGTCTTCTAGCCATCCCTGCTTAGCTATTTTGCACTCCCTGTCGAGTTCATTTTTGAGACGTTTGTATTCCTTTTTGCCTGCTTGACTCACTGCATTTTTGTATTTTCTCCTTTCATCAATTAAATTCATTATCCCTTCTGTTACCCAAGGATTTCTACTAGCCGTTGTCTTTTTTCCTACTTGATCCTCTGCTGCCTTCACTACTTCATCTCTCAAATCTACCCTTTCCTCTTCTACTGTATCTCTTTCCCATGTTCTTGTCAATGGTTCCCTAATGCTCTCTTAAAATCTGTACAGCCTCTGATTCTTTCAGTTTATCCAGATCCTCTCTCTTAAAATTCCTATCTTTTTGCAGTTCTTAAAGTCTGGATAGGCATCTGCCTAATTAGACATTATGATGATCTTCAACTGTTGGCAGTATCTGTCAGTCAACAGATGAGATTGGCCTGTATGCTTTTGTGCTGCATGTGTCCCTTCACGTTTCCACTTCACTAACCCATTGGAAACAGTGGTCCTAGGGATGTTCAGGAGTGTGGAAATCTTGCATACAGACGTGTGACACAAGTGACACCCAATCACCTGACCACGTTCGAAGTCGAGGAGTTCTGCAGAGCACCCCATTGTGTTCTGTCACAATGTCTAATGGCTACTGAGGTCGATGATGTGGAGTACCTGGCAGTAAGTGGCAAAACAATGCACCTAATACGAAAATAGTTTATTTTTGTGAGTGTCAGGATACTTTTGAGTACATAGTGTACGATGAATTTATGGTCTGCACAAAATTCTAACAGACGGCTTCCTCTTTCACCTGTTACCCACATTCCAGATTCACCTACTACATTCCCCTCTCTTCTTTTCCCCACCTCTTTTCCCCTCTTCTTTTCCCCACCTCTTTTCCCCTCTTCTTTTCCCCACCTCTTTTCCCCTCTTCTTTTCCCCACCTCTTTTCCCCTCCTCTTTTCCCCTCCTCTTTCCCCCCTCTCCTCTTTCCCCCTCTCCTCTTTCCCCCTCTCCTCTTTCCCCCTCTCCTCTTTCCCCCTCTCCTCTTTCCCCCTCTCCTCTTTCCCCCTCTCCTCTTTCCCCCTCTCCTCTTTCCCCCTCTCCTCTTTCCCCCTCTCCTCTTTCCCCCTCTCCTCTTTCCCCCTCTCCTCTTTCCCCCTCTCCTCTTTCCCCCTCTCCTCTTTCCCCCTCTCCTCTTTCCCCCTCTCCTCTTTCCCCCTCTCCTCTTTCCCCCTCTCCTCTTTCCCCCTCTCCTCTTTCCCCCTCTCCTCTTTCCCCCTCTCCTCTTTCCCCCTCTCCTCTTTCCCCCTCTCCTCTTTCCCCCTCTCCTCTTTCCCCCTCTCCTCTTTCCCCCTCTCCTCTTTCCCCCTCTCCTCTTTCCCCCTCTCCTCTTTCCCCCCTCTCCTCTTTCCCCCCCCCTCCTCTTTCCCCCCCCCTCGTCTTTCGCCCCCCCTCGTCTTTCGCCCCCCCTCGTCTTTTGCCCCAACCCTCGTCTTTTGCCCCAACCCTCGTCTTTTGCCCCAACCCTCGTCTTTTGCCCCAACCCTCGTCTTTTGCCCCAACCCTCGTCTTTTGCCCCAACCCTCGTCTTTTGCCCCAACCCTCGTCTTTTGCCCCAACCCTCGTCTTTTGCCCCAACCCTCGTCTTTTGCCCCAACCCTCGTCTTTTGCCCCAACCCTCGTCTTTTGCCCCAACCCTCGTCTTTTGCCCCAACCCTCGTCTTTTGCCCCAACCCTCGTCTTTTGCCCCAACCCTCGTCTTTTGCCCCAACCCTCGTCTTTTGCCCCAACCCTCGTCTTTTGCCCCAACCCTCGTCTTTTGCCCCAACCCTCGTCTTTTGCCCCAACCCTCGTCTTTTGCCCCAACCCTCGTCTTTTGCCCCAACCCTCGTCTTTTGCCCCAACCCTCGTCTTTTGCCCCAACCCTCGTCTTTTGCCCCAACCCTCGTCTTTTGCCCCAACCCTCGTCTTTTGCCCCAACCCTCGTCTTTTGCCCCAACCCTCGTCTTTTGCCCCAACCCTCGTCTTTTGCCCCAACCCTCGTCTTTTGCCCCAACCCTCGTCTTTTGCCCCAACCCTCGTCTTTTGCCCCAACCCTCGTCTTTTGCCCCAACCCTCGTCTTTTGCCCCAACCCTCGTCTTTTGCCCCAACCCTCGTCTTTTGCCCCAACCCTCGTCTTTTGCCCCAACCCTCGTCTTTTGCCCCAACCCTCGTCTTTTGCCCCAACCCTCGTCTTTTGCCCCAACCCTCGTCTTTTGCCCCAACCCTCGTCTTTTGCCCCAACCCTCGTCTTTTGCCCCAACCCTCGTCTTTTGCCCCAACCCTCGTCTTTTGCCCCAACCCTCGTCTTTTGCCCCAACCCTCGTCTTTTGCCCCAACCCTCGTCTTTTGCCCCAACCCTCGTCTTTTGCCCCAACCCTCGTCTTTTGCCCCAACCCTCGTCTTTTGCCCCAACCCTCGTCTTTTGCCCCAACCCTCGTCTTTTGCCCCAACCCTCGTCTTTTGCCCCAACCCTCGTCTTTTGCCCCAACCCTCTTTGTTTCCCCCCTCTTCTTTTGCCCCAACCCTCTTTGTTTCCCCCCCCCCCCAACCATCTCCGTTTTCCCCCCCTCTTTTTCACCCCTCCCCCCACTTGGCCACGCAACCACCCATTGAATTCCACTCCCTCATGACTATAAATTTTCGTATCACCTCACTATGTGAATTCACAGGTATGGTGGAACTCCAAATACCACAGATAATCCAGCGCAGCACTCGTGGCTGCTGCATGATGGTCACGAAGTGAGGCCAAGGCAGTTTAAGTTAAGTTTTTACAGTGTGATGATAATTTATGGATTTGTGGTTTTAGCTTGACGATGTCCACTATGGACAAACAGTAGTTGCTGTTACTCTGAAGAAAGCTGGATTATCCCAACTGAAACCTAGGTAAATAATAGGTAAACTGTGCAACTGAGGCTGCTGGTTGTTTAAAAAAAATAATTTATATTTATACAGTTGCTGACAGTGCCACAAAATGTTGTAGATATTTAAACAGTTATGTAGACTTGGAAATGACACAGAATCCAAAAGTACATTCTCATGAACAGCACGATAACCCACATCTGGTTGAAACACCCCACTACTGCCCATAGATGCTGAGAATGTGGTAGAAGCATAGGCTGAGGTTGAGGGCCTGATGATCCCATCAAACAGCACATTATTAATCAAAGCACATATACATTTCATCTTTGATGGAGAAAGCTTGTAATGATCCTGCCTCTCTGGAATGTCATTTGTAAGACGAATCTTGTACTGGATTTTATTAGTGACGCCCAATCTGTTAGTTAACATCTGTGGTAAACAATCAAAAACTTAATGTACCAGCATCACCTCTAGTGAACCAAGGTGACTGAGCTCAAATGGCAGACATTGCAGTAACACACTATGAATTCCTGTGGCAACCTGACAGCAGCACAATGTGAATGTTTCAGCTGTGTTAAATTTAAAATAAACAACCCTGCCTTGACAATCTAATACCATCCCACTACCACTTACAAAAACACACCTCAAAATTAAGTCCACTGAAAGATTTTTAATTACTATCCGCTTCACTGGCCAAGAAAATTTTTCAAAACTCAGTTATGCCAACCAGAGGCAACATCTGCCCAGTGAGAGCTCGACACTGGGAGGACAGATGCAAACAAGGTAATTCACAGGTATGGTGGAACTCCAAATACCACAGATAATCTAAACAAGAAATTGAACTACCAGAGTTGAGGAGGGTGCACACTTGTTGTAAGTTGTACCCAAAGATAATGCAGGGGTTCCCCTACCTCGGACTTGTCACAGAGACAGCACTTAAGCAGTAGAACACTACCATGCCTCTTACGTTCCTTGTGATGCCAGCTGTTTGACACTCTTTCCAAGGAACTGGGCATTACCATACAGAATTCCCTTCTTTGTTACACCAGAAACACATCCTATGCTTGTTCCGTACGGGTGACCCCCTTTTAACTTGCCTGGAATCTCAATCCCCATCCTGATGATAGCACTTAAACCCTGATCATTGCTGATCTGCGAAACTCGGGCTTCAATAGCGAACACCAAAGCCTCTAATTCAGTAAAAGATGTGCATTTATTAGTGAAGGTAATCCATGAACGGTCCTGTGGCTCCATTTTCTCTAATACATTGTTGAGTATTTGTATCTCTGTGACTTGCAATTCCAAGGATGGAATGGCTATATGCATTCATCTATGTAACATGGAAAATGTTCATGAAGAAACTGCACTAGCCAAGAATGTTTACACTTGAGCAGCCTCTTAATACGAGGTGGCAATGTCAGCTCAATAATTGATTTCCAAACTCACTCGATGTTGCACTTTCGTGTGAAATTCGACTGAAAACATGGCTTAACATGGGGTGAAATGTCTGAACAACAACATTATTGCAGATGGCCAAAGTGTTGGTGTGAAACATAAATTTGACCATGATCCATAGGATGGATTTCACCTGTCTTTAAATTCTACATTGAGAGTTCCATAATAGCTGGAAGCAGTAACATTATTTGGTATGGTAATTTCCCAAATGAATTCTCCTCTGGTCCTTACAGGTGTCTGTAGCATTGCTACTACTTCCAGCAGTTATCTGTTGGTGGAAGAATCTTGTTCGCCACCTGTTGATCCTAATCTGTCTAAATAAGGCAGCTGATACCACTTTGCAAGTCACTCACCTGCCCCTGTAGCTGCAGAGGTTATGTAATGTGCTCAGAATAGAGATTACATTGTGGAATACCCCACAAGCGATTATCCTAATGGATCAGTTGTGCCTGAATTGTATGTATTTGCTTATGGTGGGGCTGACTACATTCTAAACACTCTACATTCTGAGACAAGGTTGTCATGGCCAGAGCTGAGTCAGCTAGTTCAACATATACCTCCTCAGTGCAGTTTGTATTAATCACCAAGAGGTTGTCCACACCGGCATGCTGACGAGCCACAAGTTTGGCAACACTGCCCTTACGTAGAAGCTGACACACTTTTAATTTGTAGATTAACTGTTGTTTCTTCAATAAGGACAAACTGGGACAGTCATGGGATCCTATGTTCAGCAATTGAGACCTACAAACACACACCTTATGGTGTATGAGCATACCTCCTCCCTTTACTTCCAGGAAAATAGCCATCCTCTGTTACTAGCCGAACATCCAGCAGGAAAATGGGAAATTAAGTGGAATGAGTGGACTGATTGAGGTTCACATGAGTCGCCATTTTTTATTAAAAATACTTGTATAAGAAAAATAACTAAAATTAGATACATTAGCAGGATCACAAACAACACTCAGAACTTTTAAAATTTAAGACATTACAAACCTTAGTTTAGTGACAATTTAAATAAGGCAATAGTTAGACAAATGCTGTGTCTGACACCAGTTCTTATCTTTTAGATTCAAAAATTTCTACCTTCACAAACTGCAACTTAGAAAATGCTTCAACAAAACAGCAAATAATTCTTTGGAAACAGGTGGCTCTTTAAGACAACACAGAAGCATAATTCATCTCAAAGGTTAAAACTGAATAGCTATACTGTAAGACAGAGCATTTTATAGCTGCCTCGCGACCACTAGAAAAAGGAAATTCTTAAAATACACCTCCAAGTGCATCTAGATAATTTAATAAAGTAAACAGGTGCACTGATTTCTAGAGCTGCCTTCAGGCAGACAGAGCAAGTGTGTAAATCCAGCCCCCAATGACCAATTAAGTAATTAATAAGAGAATGAGTGTGCACAGATCGATATAACTGGCTTCAGACACAGTGAAATTTCTGTTACGGTATACCATGGAAATTGCGTGAGTGATTCAGTAAGTGAATGTGCTTGCATAGCAGCTCAAGAACGCCATTTAAAAAGGAAAACCAGTAATTAGTACTCAGAACCAACTTTTAGCAGTAAATGAATAAAAGCTGAGGAAAGGTCACTCCATGACAACTTTAAAATAACAAACAGTTGAACAATTAAACCTAGTAAGCAGTAACTAGCCCTGAGACGGAATAAATCTCTTTCACTCTCCAGCTTTCAAATGGCCAGTGAATGAACACACGAAAGACGTTTACAGTTCAGTAACACTTGATGATTTTACACACTTTTGCTTGTTCCAGCCCGTGAGCCTCAAATGTGACAGTTATTTACCAGCAGGCTATATTTGCACAAGTCTGAATGACATCTGAATATGACATGTGAGAGTCACATGAGCCAATCAGCATGTGACCTTTCTAACAGTGCTCGATTTAGTACAAGTTTCAAACAGTAATTTACATAACTTGAGTGAAGGCAGCCCATTGGTAGCTGGCAGTGGTGTGTTCCATGAGGCTGACATACAGAGGCAATGTTAACAGCCACAATCTGATGAGCACCCGCTGAGTCCAGGTCCAAAACCATCAGTGTACCACAACAGTACAAAACTGGAGCAGACTGAGGAGCATCTAAATTCCACTGTCATTCTCACTTAATACATCCGCATAGCCATGATAATTGGGCAAATCAATGGCCTCGTCAGATGATTCTCATCAAAAACTTGGTCTAAGGCTAAACATGGCCACACTTAAAACAGTATCCAGGATTACCAAATCATCAAATCCACTGCTGAATGTGGGGAATTGAATAGCAATAACAAACTTGTCTGGTTGCTAGACATTACCCTAACCCCTTCCAAGGCAACTCCACAAGGTATTAAGTCGTGCAACACAACCCAAATCAGGCAGTATTTCAGATGAGAAATCTCCTAGCATAAAGTGACTTCCACAGAGAAGAACCAACAGCAAATACAGATAGCAAAGACCACACCAATGTTCCATCTTTTGTTATCACCTGCACCTGCAACTATTAACTTCAGAAAACTTTTAAAGGGCTACTAGCGACTCCATTCTGTCAATTTCGGCTGAATGGCAAATAGTATCTATGTATCTCGCACAGCTCTACCATGCCATATGGTGCCACAAGCTCCAAGCAAAAGAAGTGGCATACACCAGGTGCGGGTTGGGAATTCAAAGCGGCAGCCCACCATGGCTAAGATAGTAATAATATCATTATTTGCACTAGTATATTAGTATTATTTTAGGCAGTTCATTAATACAAAGATCAATTAATAACACGATGTTGCTGTATTCTTTCTATCTTCTGCCCAGCATCTCTCTTCAAGGCAACCTCTTTGCACACACCATGTTGCTTCATTATTTCATAGATACACTCTTTCTGAAAGTTAAGTGGTCTACTTTGTTTCTATCAGTAAGGTGATTTCCATTCTAAAATTATTCTTTGGCTGCTAATTATCCATCATTCTCAACAGATGCCAATATCAGTTTAATGATTTTCTTCCTTTGCTATCACTGTTCTCATTACAGCACTTACTTCAATATTATAGGTTTTTCAGTCTTGATATGCTGGTGCTCTTCCATAAATAATCTTTCAGAAATTTGTCTTTTGGGATCCGCAAGTAAAACCCATAGTTCGGATCCATAGAATAGGGCTGGTGTAGCCTGTAGCCTACGCTCTCTTTTTGTACTGTTTGAAACATGCTTGTCCCAGCAAAAGGAATTAATCAACTTAGAATAGTAGTAAGTAGTGTGCCAAGGTAGTGTGTGTGTGTGTGTGTGTGTGTGTGTGTGTGTGTGTGTTTGTTTTGATAATTTTATCACAAATAAGCATTCTTGAAACAAAAAGTTTTGATGTAACTGTTCTAGGCATTTTATGATTCTGATTGTAAAAGTAGTATGAGTGATGAGGCACTTGACAGTCCAGTTTCTGCTCTCTCCCCCCCCCCCCCCCCCAACACACACACACACACACACACATACACACACACACACACACACACACACACACACACACACACACACACACAGTGGGTGTACACTGTATTGTGTCTGTTTATATGAACAACATTGATTTTATTGTTTCAGGTAGTAGCTGTGTTATTTTATTTGATTACACTACCATTATATGCATATGAAGATACTGAATCTAGAAAATATGATTGAAAAAAATAGCATAGGGAGATTGCTGAATTTTAAGATAATGAAGTAGTTTCAAAGGCCTTGTCATTAATCAATCTTACAATTTTTGCTGCCTCCCAATGCTGCAGTGAACTCATCACAGGAATTTTGAACTCAAAAGAGAGCACTTAACCAGAACTACTATTTAGTTGTTAAGAAGTGTGGAAGTTGGGCTTCATATGCGATACATTTTATATAATATGGGAAGACTGTGTGCACTTAAATACACTTATTACAGATTATTTTTACCACAGGCTCAGGTTTACCCATCCAGCATGAAAGTAAAATAGTTGGAGGAGGGTGCAAATAAAGAAGTAATTTTAGAATTTGGTAATTTTAGAATTTATATGACTGCAAGAAATTAATCATTTCTATGCTATGGTGAAAATAATGAGACCGTTATCAGTTGTGTGTGTATTCAGTTCAGCAGTCTTGTTTTTACTGTAGGGTAAAGATGACAATAGTTACTGTATTATAATATTCCCCAGGTTGGAAACAAGGAAGCAGGTAAAATAGAATGTTTGTTACACTTTATCCATATGGATTTAAACATTATCTTTGAGCAGGTGAAGTAGTTTAGCTTGTGAGTTTGTAGAATTGCTTATTTACATTATAAGCACAGATGAGAACTACATGAGATAGCATTGAAGTTATATGATAATTGGTACCAAGTTTCAAGCATTGATTTTCTGTTTCAATGACCAGTTTCCTTAATGGTTCTGTGTATGTGAACTCCAGCATGTTATGTTTTTATTTGCCATGTGATACTGCTGTGACAGCTACAGAATTATTCAAGGAAAACCTACACAAAGTAATGCAGAAAAGGGAGGTGATCATAACCTACTGAGTAGAGAGTAAGACATCTGTGCATACACTGCAGGTGTTGGGGCCAGGCAGTCTTGTGAAGTACTTTTCAGCAGTTTTCTGAAAGCTGTGGTGAGCTGCTAGTATAGTAGGCCACACAAAATTATAATACTTTAGACCTTGTAACTATGAACAGGCATGTCCTTACAGACGGTATTAGTGTACAGAGGGGTTAGTGATCATGATGCCAGTGCAACAACAATAGTAAATGAAGTTACTGAATCTTTCAAGAAGGCAAGTTGAATAGGTTTGCTAGAAAGAGCAGGGCTAGTAGTTGTTAGCATCCCATGTAGGCAATGAGTGTATATCATTTACTTCCAGTATGATTTACATAGAGAAATATTTGCAAATGTTAAATGGTCACACTGAAAACGTATGTGGTGAGTAACTGGATTACAGACAGAAAATTGGAAAATGCTGAGGAAGCAGACTGTTGTACACTCAAATCAAAAAAGTATTCTTAGTGGTGACAGGCAAGAGTTAATGGAAATTCACGTGTCTGTAGAAAGATCTACGCATGAAGCATACAACTACCACCATCATACATGAGTAAAAGATTTTACAGAGAACATGAGACATTTCTGGTCCTACATAAAATCACTGAGTCAGACTTCTATCCAGGCAGTAAGTGACTAGTCTGGTGTGGCTTTGGAGGAAAGCAGAAAATGATCACTAACCCCTCTTTGTACTGAGTTTTAAAGTTTGTGCAGGAGGATCATATAAACATATTCTTGTTTCACTGTCACACACTCATGTATTGTGGACATAGTAATAGGATGCCTGAAATACAGAAGCAACTAAAAGAGTTGAAAGCAAAATAGCTGCCATGTCCAAATGGAATCACAAATCATTTATCCAGAGAGTACTCTACAGCATTGGCCTCTTACTTAGATTGCATTTATTGCAAGTTTCTCACCTAGTGCAAACACCCATGCAGCTGGGAAAAAGTTCAGGTTGCTTCTGTATATAAGAATGGTAAAAGAACGTACCTGCGAAATTACAGACCAATATCATAACACTTACTTGCTCCAGATTTCCTGAACATATCCTCAGTTCAAATATAATTAATTACTTTTAGAGAGATAAGTTTCTATCCATGAATTGGCATGAATTTTCTGCAATACTCATCTTGGTCTTCTGTCAAATTATATGCTGTGAACCATGGATGATGGGCAACAGTCTAGATTCCACATTCTTACATTTCTGAAAAAACATTTGACCCAGTGCCCCACTGTATACTGTTAATGGAGGTGTAAGCATATGGAATAGGTTCCCCAATATGTGAATGGCACAAAGATGTATCAAGTAACAGAGGCCAGTACTTTGACCTCAACAGTGACTGTTTCTCAAAGATGTTTTATAAGATCATTCTTATTACTGAGTGACTATGAAGATACAAGATGACTTGAACGAACTTTTTATTTGGTGTGATGAATGCAGGTGTAGAAATACTCAAGTGAATGCAGATGAGTAGAAAAAACAATCCCATAATGTTTGAATATAACATTGGTACTGTACAGATTGAGAGTTTGGTCAATAAAATGTTTAAGCATAACATTGCAAAGTGATGTAAAGCAGAACAAGAATGTAAGGATCATAGTGAATGATCAACTTTTTTTGTATTGGGAAAACTGTCGTTCATCTGATTAGGACACTACATACAGAACACCACAGAAACACCTAGTAGTAGTAGTAGTAGTAGTAGTAGTAGTAGTAGTACAAGGTGCCATCCACCATGCATTGTTTTGTGGCTTGCAGAGTTTTTATGCAGATGTAGATGCACAGCAGCCATAAAGAAGCTAGTCAAGTTGCAGATCCCATGTGGAATGCATTCTCATGCTTTTTAAGTTTGGAAAGTCCCTCTGTAAGGCTAATAAGTTGTTAATTGGAATATGTGACAGAGCCAAGGATCAGTCATCTGCTTGTGTCATGAAGGGAATACATGAAAGAAAAGTAACATAAACTAGGGGTAAAACTGTAATCAGGGTGGATGTTTTAAACACTGTTCCCTATGCTACACACAGTCCTACTGACTGCCATATGCTGTTGCCATCTACACCTCCGAACTGATTTACCCAACCAGTTACAAAGTACCTGCAGTTCAATGATCAAGGACCTTGGAATTTATAGCGTCACATTTAGCCATTGAGTCACTTTGTACTAGAAGGGGGCAGAAGCATTTAGCAATGAAGCCAGGGTTATTATTATTAGGTGATAATAGGATTGGGTACATAATATGAAAAAAGAAACTGGAATAAATAGTTACATAGTCTTAGATTCCATATGGAATGCATGCCAGAAGTAGATGCTGAGCAGAGGGGAGGCCACATGAACATGAAGTGTAGGTAGCAGATCCAGGCACACAAAAAACGAAGCTGAACTGACCCCTCTCTGCCATCAGAATTGTTCATTTATGGAACAGTGGTTTGTCACGCATACAGAAAAAGGCAAAGGCCATTCCAGTTTGTAAGAAAAGACACAGGAAATACGTACAAAACTACAGATATACCTAGTTGGTATAAAAATCATCTTGAACGATTTTGTGATCCTGTATAATGGCTCTTGAAAAAATCAGTTCATCAGCAAGAATGGAAATGGATCCCATAATTAATACTGGTCATGTGAAACTTTTTAGTCTGCTTATTCACAGTGCTGCCATAATGTAGTCATCCTGTAAAATGAGGCCATAGTTTTGAAGCAGTATCTGTGGGAAAACTAGCTAAGCACATGTGCCTTTCAATGGCTCCGCAGTTCTGCTATGCAGTTAGTTGTTACCTTACATTTTAAATTACATGCAAGCAGTAAGATTCATTTGAACTGAATGGTACAAATGGATAGGTGTGAAGTACCCGCCATTACCATGTGTAAACTATACAAATACTTTCTCTTGTGATGATGTCCAACATTCATAGCTAACACATACAACATATGGACTGAAAATGAATGTTTCCATAACTGCCTACTTATTTGTGACAAAAAGTATTTTAAGTATAGTTACACATTGGCAATATATAAATATAATTGAATCTGAGAATCCTACTTTCACAAGTGTTTGATGGGTTACCACCTATAGCATGTGCTTACATTTACTGCACAAATTTCATATTCATTCTTGCCCTTCCCCTCCCCTCCCCTCCCCTCCCCTCCCCTCCGCTCTTCTGGCACTCCCAACCCAGTGGTGTCTCACCTGTCTCTTCAGTGTACATTCCTTGCCTTGCTCAATATTTCAAGGGTTTCTGCTTCAGGTTTCAGCTTCAGGTTTCAGCCAGCTTTCAATTCCAAGAGTATTTTGATCATGACAGCTTTCCTGGAGGGCATTAAATTCAGGAACTGCAAGTACATCAAGAATTTACTGTTAACATGTTGATGGTAGTATGGTCTTTACTTTGTACGCAGTGTGATTTCTGTATCTCTGCACTGACTAATGTGCATTCATCAGAGGACCTCAAACTACTGCATAGCCTAAAAAAGCTTGCTTTGTGTAGTGCACCCCTGACCCATCAAGTATTCCTACAGTTCTCCACCTCGTAATGCATGTCAAGTAGTCTGCAGTCCCGATAGTCAAAGAATCAATGAAGCCTTTGATTGAGATGCTCCACTCACTCCAAACCAAAGGACTCGAATCAATTCTGGGAATGCTGATACAAACTGTGTTAGCTGCATGCACTCCATGTGTGGCTCAGGGGCTCTTCAGCATTTGTGCTACCTGTCCATATAAACTGAAGATAGCCTCAGAACCCAAACGACGGGCATCATTGGAGCCAACAGCAGCCACAACTTGCAGACAGCTGCACCCTGCATGTCTGATAGCCACAGGCAGGACATTCTCCACATCCCGCATGAAGCTGCCTGGCAGACATATAGGGTACACACAGAATTCATTTCCAGTCCTGGACGCCATTTCCCTAAGGAGCTCCTGGTTAACTAGCAAACCCTGATGAATGAGCACCTGCCAGTCCACTCACAGGGTTAATAGGTGAGGCTGGCTTCCACATTCACTCTCTGCCTCAAACAGCACTAACAGTTACCACCCATCCCTCACCATTTGGTGAGTACAGCTCAGCAACATTGGGTACACCACAAGGTGTATTGACAGCAGAGCCATTGGGCAAAATAGGCGGCACCTTCCGCATCCCATGTGATGAGCCATATTCTCAGCCACCGATACTACAATATGCAGCAGCCTGAACATTGCTGAACATGGCAAAAAGCATCTTTGGCTGTTTGTGAACTGACGCCAGCTCCTCCATCAGCACATAGTGTACACATGTTATATCCATTCCAGTACTACTATTCCAGAATTAACTATAAAACACACAGAGAAAGCAATATATCTAACCTGCTATTGTTCTGATGTTTCACCAGTGGAGGCTAATGCATTATTGTGCTGTGTAGCTGTTCATTCAAAAGAATTGAGAGCTGTGCAACATACTGCAAATAGACTTTAATGTTACTAAAATATGTGATTGCACCTCAAAACATGCATCAGAAACAACACCAATTAAATTATGGTATTGTTAGCAGTTGAATAATGTACCAGCTTAATCTTTTTTTTTTAAATAAACAAACACTGTAACCTAATGTGTACGTGCTAATTGGTTTCGACTGCTATGGGTGTTGTTGCAGCCAGAATTGGGCTGCTCAATAATGCTACATTTGAGGAACAGAGATTTTTAAATAAACAAGGTCATGAAAGTTAGCCCGAAGTAAAGTTACATATTTTTGCTAAACGTAAATGGAAGGAGTCACCGTAACTGCAAAATAAAATTTTAAACATATTTAATCTCTACATAAATATGCATCTGTTGTCTATTCTTTTGGACATGTCCAAGGGGACAGACACAATTTGGATCCTGCAGCCACAATGACTCAGGGCACAAAGGAAGTAGAGACATTAGTTGTTTGTAGGCATTAATTTACACCAGTGGGGAGGATTGAAAATTTGTGCTAGACCAGGATTTTAACCTTTGTTGTGGACATGAATGTGTAATATCGGCATTCCATATATATGATCATTTCTTGGTAAAAACAATTGTCACAATATGGTATAATTTTGCTTTCTGAGGTCAATCCACAACAATTGGGATAAACATTCAGCCAGTGCAATATTCTTCCACTCACTGCGCCATTACAGTCAACACTTACTCAATGTGCAGCTGCATCACTGCATCTGAAAGCAGCAACAATGCATACTTGGAGCATTAAGTTATTGACTACCAATACGTTATCTTCTACTGGTGTGATAAAAATATGCTTATGTTTCAGTAGGTAATTGTGCATTCCTTACAGTGCTCTGCTGGTGTGTCTCATACTGCAATGTGAACCACTGAGACAAACAGTTGCAGGCCATTCAAAACAAACAAAAGATGACTGTGCAATAGTCTGCACAAATCTACACATTATGGTTTAGTAAACATGATATTACATCTCCAAAATGTGCTCATTGCCGCTACTTAAGGACCCTACCATTTTCCACAGAATATGTTGTGGAGATCACAAAAGTAATAAAAGGTCTGATCTGAGTCTTGAACTCTGCTCCAAATTCAGCGATAGTAATTCATCTGCAGCTTGACTCTACAAATTAAAAGTCCAGTGTTGGAATAAAAGGTTGTTTCCAATATGTCATAGCATCATAATTATGTTTGCAGTTTTCCCTGTGTCTTTGTCTGCATGTAAGACAAGGAACACTCATCTCCATGTCTAACTCTTCCAAAACTTTCTTTGCCTCTTCAACAATATGAGCAAAGTGGCTATCAACATTAGGTCTCATGCTGTCATAAACCTTGAACGTTGAATATAATTTGGATTTGGCCATTGCGACGTCCAAGATAAGGTCTTGTAAGATTTTGCTGACTGTATATTTTATGCGCATGTCACTCATTGTAAACAGAGTATTAAGAAACTCACTATTAGAGAGAGCTCAAAGGAAAATATTGGTTTTGGCAGCCATTGTTCTATCCCTCCAACAGTGTATTTCTTCAAGAACTTTGCAAATTGTTAGATCAGCTGCAAGTTGAATAACTGGAGCGATTGTTGTAGGTGAGTCCTCAAGGCTGCAAACCATTTGCTAGACACTGTAAAGAACGATACTATTTCTTCAATAGTACCAAGTGAGTTTCTCACACTTGTAACTTTGCAACTGTGAGAGAGAGCGAGGTTGAGCTTATGACTTCGACACGGTGCTACTTGTACGTTCATAGCTTTCTTTTTTATTGTAGCCACAGCTCCTTTCAGTTCTGACTTACTGTCTGAGCAATTGTCACAGCCTGTACCCACACAGTTCTCCAGGGACAGAGAAAGGCTTTCCATTCTCCTTAGAATTGTAGTACCCAATACTACATCAGTAACACTATGCTCTTCATCTTGACACTCTTGAGGTTCGTCATGTTTCCACTATAATCCTTGTCTTCATTTATGTAAATGAAACTCAAAAAATCTTTTGTGTAATTTTCCATCATCTTCAATGTATCTTGCATCTAAACTGAGTTGAGCGGTGTACGCTATGTCTGTAGTCTTTTCAAAGATTATGCTGTAATAACAAGAATCTTTGATTTCCTTCAGTAATCTCGATAACATCACTGTTTCACAGCATGAAATAAGTTCATTACACATTGTTTTATGTATGTAAGTGGCACTCACTTGAGTGATCTCAAGGTGATTTCCCAGTTGAAAGTCTGCAGCATCAATTCTAAATCTTAGAAGAGCTCTAAAGTTTCCCTTGTTACTCACTGTACTTTCATAATCATTTCTATTTTCTAATAGACTCCCATCATCTCTAGGTCCCCGCAAGGGAATATGTTGTTTTCCATGAGATATGATTGTTTTTATTATAGGTAGAAGATAGTTTCTGATTTCCCTAATGCTTCCCATTTTCTGTCTTGACAATTGATTTATGACATCAAGTTTGCGTTCCTCATGTTGCCAAAAATAATTTTGCATCTGTTGACACTTCAGTGCAGTACTGGAGCTGAGAGTGAGTCTCAAGGTCACCATCTTTACCAGTAAGTTTGGCAAAGTTCGTTAGTGGTTCAGTCACAAGTTTCTTGGTGATAATGGATTTCTTTCCTCCAGCCGTTTTATTATTCACAAAAATTGAACAGTTAAACCAAATAAGTCCCTTTCTAACTTGTGAGAACACCAGCCATGGATACTGTTTAAAAAGATTATTGTGCACTTGTCTACGTTCAACCTGCCCTCTCTCGTTTTGCTCTGAAGTAGGAAAGATATAACCTTTTCCAGGTGTCCTTGGAGCTGTGAGAAACTTGTGTTTTATATTATCACTAACATTTCCTGATCCTAATATATCCAAATAATTGCCAATATCCTTGGGATTAAAGGAATCAGTCGATGAACTTTGTTGTGGAAGTTTCAACGAAGTGCTGGGCTCTGCCTTTACATCTGGTGGTGTTTTTGCTGCTGAATGGTGACTGGAATCATCAGATGTTTCTCCTTTTTTCTTTATTACATACTGATCAATTTTATTATAATTTAATGATGTAGGTAAATTAAATGGCAATCATTCTTGAATAAACACTTTATTCACACTGAGAAATGCAACTCTGGTACACTTAGCGCTAAAACACACTTCACCACACTCCCGATATTTCTAATATCACGAAGCACAATACTGACTGAAGTCCATGGTAATAGCCAATAATGCTACTATCATCACTATCACATCCAAGGTATTGTGAAATTGTAGATTTCAAACTGATTATCCGGCAGCGACTCAGCTTCTTATATATATATATATATATATATATATATATATATATGGAGGGAAACATTCCACGTGGGAAAAATATATCTAATAACACAGATGATGTGACTTACCGAACGAAAGTGCTGGCAGGTCGATAGAAACACAAACATACACATGAAATTCAAGCTTTCGCAACAAACTGTTGCCTCATCAGGAAAGAGGGAAGGAGAGGGAAAGACGAAAGGATGTGGGTTTTAAGGGAGGGGGTAAGGAATCACTCCAATCCCGGGAGCGGAAAGACTTACCTTAGGGGGAAAAAAGGACGGGTATACACTCGCATACACACACATATCCATCCGCACATACACAGACACAAGCAGCATATATATATATATATATATATATATATATATATCAGTTGTTTTGAAAACACTTGCTGCCAGAGTGGTAAATGTAAATTTGGCCATTTGTAAGTCACACTAGTGATGTCCCCCCCCCCCCCCCCCTCCCCCAGTATTCATCAATTGCTTGTCTAAGTTACAAGGTAGTGGCAGCAACAGCAGGGCTATAGATTGCTACTGCAGAAGTGCTGTATTTGTTCCACACACATTGTGCCACTCAATTAGCTTATTTTTCTTTTCTTTCTTTACAGCAAATGCCATGAGAATCTTTCAGTTGAGTAGCCTGAAAATTAAATTTGTTGTGCCAGTGCTTTTGTAGGGATAAGTCAATGATATTGGATATGGTGGATGCGGAGAAAGTCCACCCATCAGGCAGGAGATTTCAGAAAAATCATGGAAGAACCAATTTGCATGTAACAAGAGGGAAATTGCTGTAAACGTAACTTCAGTGGCGTGCATAGATGTTCACTGACAGCTATAATTCTACCAAGTGTGTGACTGCATCGTTACACCATTTGACTAGGAAAAGTGGTAGAGTGTACACCAGCTGTGAATTTGTACTCAGCTACGCATAAAACAAGTGGTCACTTCTTTTTACATCAAAGGCCATTCCTTGTGTTTGTTCATTATCACAGAAAATTTCTTTCTAGTTTTAGGTTCCTAAGACGACAATGGGTGTAGAGGTGGCATATATGTGAGTTCTTTTCTCTGACTTACGAAGGATTGCTAGTGGTGCAAGCAAAACAATTATATTTATTTTTATTTGTACAGCTTTAGGACAAATTCACAATTACATTCAATTGTAAAAAAATTAAATTTTTAGCTTACTTAGCATCCATAATTCACCACATCACTATCGTTACTGTGACACTGGAGAGAAGCAGAAAGTTGTCATGATATCTTATATGTTTTATACTTTGTACAATAATGATATTACATTGTTTTTCAGAATGAAGGAACTTTTATTTAAGGAAAAATAGTAAACGTCTTAGCTTCACCTGGGCATGCATTTACTCGAGTTCTAACTTCCTCGACCTCCATTACCTGTCACTCCATTCTTCGTCCATGACCCACCCCCTCCTCCCCAGGGGCCTTTTAGGATGATTCATTGGCTGAAAAGATCAAGGTGATGGTATACTGATACACCTCTTTGCATTGCAGCACTAACCTCATAGAGATTGTGGGTGAGTATCGCTTGCAAACGCCCCATGTGTCTCTCCCCCCCCCCCCCCCCCATCTACATCTGCATCTACATGACTACTCTGCAATTCACATTTAAGTGCTTGGCAGAGGGTTCATCGAACCACAATCATACTATCTCACTACCATTCCACTCCCGAACAGTGCGGAGGAAAAACTAACAACTAAACCTTTCTGTTCAAGCTCTGATTTCTCTTATTTTATTTTGATGATCATTCCTACCTATGTAGGTTGGGCTCAACAAAATATTTTCGCATTTGGAAGAGAAAGTTGGTGACTGAAATTTCGTAAATAGATCTCGCCGCGACGAAAAACGTCTTTGCTTTAATGACTTCCATCCCAATTCGCGTATCATATCTGCCACACTCTCTCCCCTATTATGTGATAATTCAAAACGAGCTGCCCTTTTTTGCACCCTTTCGATGTCCTCCGTCAATCCCACCTGGTAAGGATCCCACAACACGCAGAGGATGAAGGAGTGTAGTGTAAGCTGTCTCTTTAGTGGACTTGTTGCATCTTCTAAGTGTCCTGCCAATGAAAGGCAACCTTTGGCTCGCCTTCCCCACAATATTATCTTTGTGGTCTTTCCAACTGGAATTTGTTCGTAATTTTAACACCCAGGTACTTAGTTGAATTGACAGCCTTGAGAATTGTACTATTTATCGAGTAATCGAATTCCAACGGATTTCTTTTGGAATTCATGTGGATCATCTCACACTTTTCGTTATTTACCATCAACTTCCACCTGCCACACCATAGAGCAATCTTTTCTAAACCGCTTTGCAACTGATACTGGTCTTTGGATGACCTTACAAGATGGTAAATTACAGCATCACCTGTGAACAACCTAAGAGAACTGCTCAGATTGTCACCCAGGTCATTTATATAGATCAGGAACAGCAGAGGTCCCAGGACGCTTCCCTGGGAACACCTGATATCATTTCAGTTTTACTGTGACCACTGTGGATAGCACCACACTCGCTGCTCACTAGATTACACTATTTTCTAGAGAGTGTACAAGACAAGAATACATGAGTCCTGGACAAACCTACTGACAAATAGGCCAAAAGTAAGTGCAAGTAGTTGCCCCCAGCATGTACGCAATGTCATATGCGACAGCTACAAAGGCATTACCCCTTTGCCGATTGTACTCCTGCCTGTTACTCTTTCTGTAGTGGGCCCTCAGGGCCACTCAATCATCCCTGCCTCCCTGATGGTTTTGGGGCTCCCCTTTTACTGCTTTCTCCACACTTCCTGCGGGATTGATAGCTTCCGATCCACTAGGGACATTTGTCCCCACCTCCCAGCCTGAGACAAACAAGCTTCTTCTGGCTTCTCTTGTTAGGAAGAGGTCCTTGGCGACACTTTTTTCACTGGGTTGCTCCTTCAGCCACAAGCTGTTGGTGGCACTGCTTTACAATCATCATCTTTACCTGAAACTTACTCAGAGAAGCCCTTGGCATCATTAAGATCCTCTAAGGAGAGGAAAGACTAGAAAAGTGCTTCAAGGAACATGACCTTCGAGTGGACCCCACACTGGCACAGCCCACCTGTTCAACTCCTGTGGCCAAGGCACAGATTCCAGCTACCCCCGAGGCCCCAGTTTGCTTCACACAATGGAACTCGGAATGGAGTTTGCTCCTATGTTCTGGACACACTGTATAGCAAACTTTATCCCCTTGATACACCTTTGGAGGCTGTGGCTGTTCATGTAAGTGCGTTTTAGCATAGTACTATGTACAGTGTTTACCTCCCTCCTGATGATAAAGCATCTCATGACATATTGTTTGCGTTGGTTCCCCCCCCCCTCCCAATCTTTCCTAATTTTGGGCAGTTTCAATAAACATAACACTTTGTGGGTATTAATCATGATGACTGGCCATTGTAAGGACCTCAGAAACTTACGGGCGCAACTTTACCTTTGCCTCTTAAATACCTATACCCTCACACACTTTAGCATGGCACACAGTTTTCTCAGTCATTAACCTTTTCATTTGCAGCCCTTGGCTTCTCCCATCCATTCACTGGGGAGTTCATGATAAACTGTGCGGTAGTGACCATTCCACAGTCTACTTGTCCCTCCCTCAGCATCACTATCCTGGAAGCATGCCCAGATGGTCTCTCAACATTGCTGACTGGAGCACTTTTGCCTTTGCTGTTGGCCTTGACTCCCTGCAGCATGGAGGCATCAACAAGGCAGTCCAGAATATAATTCCAGCCATTCATTTGGCAGCTGATTTAGCAACCCCCCTGTTCCTCAGGCCTGCTCTGACAAGAGTACCTTGGTGTTCATCAGAGATTGCAGAGGCCATTAGAGACAGTAGGCAGGCTCTCCAGCACCCTAAGTGGCACCAATCAATGGGTCATCTTATTTACTTCATGCCCAGGTCTGCCACCTGATGAAATCATGTAAACAATTACACTGGTAGCAGCATGTTTCAACCATCAGACCATATACCTCTCTTTCGCAGGTTTGACCTAAGGTGAGACATGTCTACATATACCAGACACTAGTAGGGCATATCTGCTAATGCCTTGAAATTGCACTGTCTTCACTGACCCAGACACCATTGCCGAACATTTTGCTCTGCATATGCTTGAGTCTCAGTGTCTGAGAATTATCAACCTGTCTTTCATATTCTCAAGCAATGGGTGGAGCAAAAGCAATTATCTTTTACTACATGCCACCTAGAGCTGTATAAAGCTCCATTCATTGAGTGGGAATTCATCAGCGTCCTAGCCCTCTACCCTGATACAGCCCCAGGGCCAGGTCACATCCACAACCAAATGATCAGGCACCTATCAGTGAATTGTCAGCATCATATCCTTGCCATCTGTAACTGTATCTGGAGCGAGGGCCAGCTCCCATTGCAACAATTAGAAAGCATCATTGTGTCACAGTGCTGAAACAAGGTAAGCAACTCTAGAGATGGGCAGTTATCACCCAGTAAGTTTCACAAACATACTCCGTAAATTGCTTCAATGCACAGTGAGCTGGCAGCTGTGTGGGTCCTTGAGTCTCCGGGTCTTGTGGCTGCATCCCAGTGTGGTTTCCGCCAAGGCTGTTCCACTACTGATAGTCTGGTTTGCCCACAGTCTGCCAGCCAATCAGCTTTTGCCCAATGTCAGTGCATTATAGCCATCTTCTTCGACTTGCAAAAGCTGTATGACACCTGGAGGTGACGACATATCCTTGCTGCCTTACATGAGTGGAGTCTGTGGGATCCACACCCAATTTTTATCTAGAATTACCTGTTACAGTGTATGTTCTGGGTCCTAGTTAGTGCTTCCCACAGAACTCCCCATATCCAAGAGAATGGAGTCATGCAGGGCTCTGTACTGAGTGTCCTTGTCTTTCTACAAGGCATCAGTGGTCACCTCCAGCTGTGTGGTCATCAGCGTCACCCTCCTTGTATGCTGACTATTTCTGCTGCTTACTGTCACTCCACAGTTCCTGTGGGTTTCGGGGGGGGGATAGATAGATAGATAGATAGATAGATAGATAGATAGATAGATAGAGAGAGAGAGAGAGAGAGAGAGAGAGAGAGAGAGAGAGAGAGAGAGAGGGTGGGGGGGAGGACTTTGAAACAGACCTTGTGTAGAATCTGTCAGGGTCATAGCACTAATGATCACATAGATTCATCAACTAGAAACAGGAAGAAGAAAATGTGGTGCTACAATTCAAATATTTGAAACCAAAGCTTTGTTTATTCTTGAAGGTAAGCGCAACAGTAAGTGATTGACACCATAATATCAATCATAATTATTTCTTACATACCAAGCAGCAACCCACATAGACAGTAACCATACATATTATGAAAGTGGATGTGTTTTACATCACCTCCTAAACCACTGGTTCGACTTCAACCAAGCCAGGTGCACATATTACTTACTATCTAGATTAAAATACTAAGAAGGTAAGAACCAGCAGCCTTCTATGGAGGTGGGCAGGTTGATGTGAAGAGAGAAATGGCAGAACAACAGACAGAGAGCGAAGTGACAGGAACAGATGGACAGAGGTGGTTGGCTGATTGAAGGATTAAAGGCACCAAACTACTAGATCATCCATCCCTCCTTCCTCAAACAGGCAGGCAGGGCTACATGACTGTTGGTATGAGATAGCCTACCACACACATTCCAGATGAAGAAAACCCCAATGTCTATGAAAGGTGAATGAAACTGATATAAGAAACACACACAAAAAAAATGGTAGACAAAGTAGGAAAGGCAGGCACCGGAGAGCAGAATGCAATGAGGGGACATACATCCCCCAGTCCCCTCCCCTTACCAGAGGTACTCCACTCAGAAACTACCTTGGAAAGACTAGCAACACAGACAGGGCAAGAGAAGTACAGAGACAAAACATTAATGCAAGAGGATGGAAGAAGAGTAAAGGAGCAGGTAGGTTGGTCCACCAAGCCCAGATAGCCACTGTCTGGTCTGTGCAGAGGAGGCAACAGTGTTCTGCCAACCCCTCAATGGGCTGGTAAGGTTAAGTTGCCCTCCCTTAAAGAGAGTGGTAAAAGCCCTCCTCATGAATAAAATGTGAAACTAAGTCAGCCAGTGAAGCATCATCTTCCCACACCAGGGGTAGCGAGTCAGGGCGATTAAGATTCTGCCACAGGGTGGCTAGGTTGGACAGTACAGCAAAATGTAGACCACTGTTGAATGGGAATGATGACAGTTGGGTGGCACTGGAGGAGACGACCATGAGTCAACCAGATATGGCTGATGTGGAGCTGGCAATGGACTGTAGAATGCTTGTGAGAGGCCTGAATGGAGAACCTCCAGATTCATAGTCTCTTTATTGCTTGTTGTTTCAAGTCACAGTGATCCATTCCATATTTCAGGTTCCTAAACCTTGGTGGTGTGATACTGAAAAGATGTCTGTTTCCAGAATACTGATTACCAGAACCAGTTTACTGGTAGCCCGTTTGGCCAAGCTATCAGCACGTTCATTCCCAAAGATCCCAACATGACCCAGAGTCCAAACAATCACTGAGCATCCACATTACCCAAGGGCATACTAAGAATACCGGTTAGTAATGATCAAGGGATGCTGAGGGTAATGTTGGTTGAAAGCTTTCAAACTGGTACAGAGGTTGCTGCAGATGAAGGACACCACCAGTGGACGAATGGATATGCTCGAGCACAAGAGATGGCTACCAACACTACAGCTTCCAGCAATGAAGGCATTTTAGTATGACCCGTGACAGTATAAGCAAAGTCCATGTTACCAGCAACCATCAAGCTATCAATATAGACTACTGCTGAACTCCAGGATGTACAAAGTATGGAGAAAAATTTGTGGCAGAGGGCCTCATGAGGGACCATGTCTTTTGGACCTAATGATGGGTCAAGGCAAAGCTGTGATAAGTGGGTTCCCCACAGAGGTGTACGTGAGTGAGTGGGCCCAGAGGAGAGGTGGAGGAAGAAGTAACTGGAGTTCGGGGGGGGGGGGGAGACAGGGTGTGTACTGTGATCAAAATCCCTGACCCGGGCCACCATTGTGGAAGATGGGTTTCCATGTTTGGAAAGAAGGGACGTTAGTTTGGATGCTTAGGAGAGTTGCAAACATAGGTAACATAACTGAGAAGCTGTTGTTGGCACCTGATACACAATGAATGGACCCCAGCCTCCATGTGTTATCCGTTCACAGGGCTAGTTCAAAAGGCACAGTGGTGCATTAGATCCTGTATCCACAATGCTGAGAATGGGGAACCATATGCCTGACTCCCATAACCAAGACAGGGTTCTATCTTGGCTTTGCAAAGCCGCAGAAGGGTAGTGCACTCTGCACTCCCGCTGGTGTTACTCAGGTGATGAAGTGTACTGAGGTGCAGCAAGCACTTTCACTTACACTGCAAAATATTGGGAATTCATGCAAATAAGAATCAAAGACCAGTCTTAAGAAGTAGTAAGTTCCTGCCACATTTAGTAGTTTGTCATCAAGATAAAGTAGTGGTTGTGGATGAACCATACGATGTTGACAGAAAACCATGATATGGGCCTTGGCAGCTGAAAACCGGAAGCCATGGGTGAGTACCCATGACTGCGTCTTTCATATGGCGCCTTGCAGTCTGCATTCAGTGACACCCACACCAGAGGAGTGATAGTAAGCGGCAGAAATAGCATACAAAACGGGTGACGCTGATGACCTCACAGCTGGAGGTGACCACTGATGCCTTGTAGAAAGACAAGGACACTAAGTACAGAGCCCTGCATGACTCCATTCTCTTGGATATGGGGAGTGCTGTGGGAAGCACTAACTAGAACCCAGAACATACACTGTAACAGGCAATTCTAGATAGGCCCATGGTATTCCTACCTGTCATAAAAGGCGACTAAGAAGAGTCTCAAATGTTTCGGCCTTTTGTGATGGTCCCCTGTCCGGTTTGACCTCCATATCTCAAAAATTCTTCTGAAGAGCGAGCCGACTGGGGAAGGGCACCTTACATGGTGCATTTTGTCCATTGTGCATTGAGAACTCTAGCCAGCTTTACTGTCGTTGCATTGCGATTCCGCTCATTCTCCATCTCTTGGGTGAGGATGCATTCCTGGGTGAAATTTCCATTATGCACTGTGCAGTGTTGCTTTCTGCGGAGGCGACGACCATGGACTTTATTGCACCTAATATCCAGCACGGTAGCCAGTCTGTTGTGGTGGGGTTGCCATGTACCCTGTTGGTTGTAGCCCCCTGACAACACAGGGATCACTGTGCTGATGCCTGCACCCTTTACTCTCCATGTATTCCAAGGAGTAGATGCCCATCTCCCTGGGGCATCAGGACTCCTGGCAATGGCCATCCTGCCAGGTGGCCTTGTTGTGGCTGGGTGGCACCCATGGGGAGAGGGCCCTTGGTCGGAGTAGGTGGCATCAGGGTGGATGACACACAATGAAGCATGGTACATTTTCTCTTGCTGGTGGCCAGCCACCAGCAGTCTCTAAGTGTTTGAGGGCTCATTTTAAAGCTAACGTTTATGATCCCAAATCGTTCCCCTCCCTGGCCACACCATGGGAGGATCAAAAGGCAATGAATGAAAGTGAGACGTGTTCGTCCAGGTATCTCGCCTGTACCAGAGCTGATGGGGAATCCTTTGTATCCATGAAACCTCAGTTCTTTGTAGATCATGTAGAGGAAAAGTTTGGGGAGGTGGAGGGCTTGTCCAAAATGCTCTTTGGATCAGATTTGATAAGAACGGCATCCTCTGCCCAGTCACGCAGGTTACTTGCTTGTGACAAGTTGGGGGATGTTAACGTTACCATCACATCACATAAGAGTTTAAATATGTTCCAGGGTATTATTTTCCATAGGGACCTACTTTTGCACTCTGATGACGAGCTGCGCGCCAACGTAGAGCATCGAGGTGTCCATTTCATCCGGCACGTTCATTGGGGTCCGAGGGACAATCGGGTAGCAACCGGTGCCTTTATCTTGGCTTTTGAGGTTGATACACTACCGGAGAAGGTCAAGGTGATGGTCTATCGATGTGATGGTCTATCGATGTGACGTCAAGCCCTATAGCCCTCCCCCGATGCAGTGATTTAAGTGCTGGAAGTTCAGCCACATGTCTTCTCGCTGCACTTCCAGCCTCACATGTCGAGATTGCGGACGCCCATCTCATCCCGATACTCCATGTGCCCCGCCTCCCATCTGCGGCAATTGCGGGGAGCACCATTCACCTTGCTCGCCAGACTGCAGAGTGTTCCAGAAAGAGCGCAAAATCATGGACTATAAGACCCTGAACCGGCTGACCTATACTGAGGCCAAAAGGAAATATGACAGACTCCATCCTGTGAGAATGACATCTTCTTATGCAGCTGCTACAACAACTGTGCTAGCCCCATCAGTTTCGCGACTTCCAGCCAGCTCGATCAGCAGTAAGACTCCTCCTGCCCCCTTGCCCGTGGGGGGGCTCTACCACACCAGTTGCTCCTGCACCACCTACCTCAGGAGCAACCTCCTCCCACCCGTCGGGGACGTCCGTCCCCACTTCTCAGCCGGAGAAGCGTCTAACTTCCTCGGGTACTCTCGCCTGTAAGAGTTCCCTTGGGACCCTCCCTTCCCATGGTTCCACCAGCGGGAAGGATGACGGCCGCCAGTGGCATAAGTCCTCACCAGCGGCCGGGCGTAGGGCTTCACGATCCTCCTCTGTCCTGGAGACTGAATCGGTGAAGCCTTCCCAGCCGGTGAAACCCAAGGTTCAGCGAGAGAAGTCCAAGAGAAAGACCTGTAAGGCCAAAGAACTTGCGGTGGCACCAACCCCACCGCACTTTTCGCGCTCTGCGTCTGCGGATGAAGTCGAGATTCTGGCGTCTGCTGAGGACCTTGATCTCGCTGGTCCCTCAGACGCCATGGATGCCTCTCGTATGGGTACTGAATCAGTGGCAGTGGGTGAACAAGCGGCGTAAATTGCCTTCCCAGTCCTTTCACGCCTTTCTCAGCCATGGACAATATCATCCTCCAGTGGAACTGCGGCGGTTTTTTCCACCATCTAGCTGAGCTCCAACAACTTATCAGCCTTCGCCCTTTCTTCTGCATTGCTCTTCAGGAAACTTGGCTTCCAGCAATGCGAACCCCCGCCCTCCGTGGCTAAAGGGGTTATTATAAGAACCGGGCAGCATATGAAAGGGTGTCGGGTGGCGTCTGCCTCTATGTCCTTCACACTCTGCACAGCGAGTCTGTCCCTCTCCAAACACCTTTAGAGGCTGTCGTTGTTAGTGTGGACGCCACAGGCTGTTACCGTCTGCAGTCTTTACCTTCCGCCGGATGGTGATGTCTCGCAGCATGTCCTGGCTGCGCTGATAGCCCAATTGCCGCCACCTTTCTTGCTATTGGGCGACTTCAACGCCCATAACCCTCTGTGGGGTGGGTCAGTGGCAACAGGTCGAGGCGCCATCGTTGAGCATTTATTGTCGCAGCTCGATCTCTCGATTTTAAATGATGGTGCCTTCACACACTTCAGTGTGGCGCATGGCACATACTCCGCCATTGACCTTTCAATCTGTAGCCCTAGCCTCTTACCGTCTGTCCAATGGAGTGTGCATGACGATCTGTGTGGTAGTGACCACTTTCCGATCTTTCTGTCACTACCACAGCGTCACTCTTCTGGGCGCCCTAGCAGATGGGCTATGAATAAGGCTGACTGGGACTTGTTCTCCTCCACTGCCGCTCTTGAGCCTCTCTCTAATGACGACATTGATGCGGTGGTTTAATCGGTCACCACCGGCATCGTTACTGCCGCCGAATCTGCCATTCCCCGCTCCTCTGGGTCCCCTCGGCGGCGGACTGTGCCTTGGTGGTCGCCTGAGATCGCTGCAGCGATTACAGATCGCTGGCGGGCGCTACAGCGTCACAAGTGACATCCCTGCATTGAACACCTGATCACCTTCAAACGGCTGCGTGCGCGGGCCCGCCGCCTTATCCGCCAAAGCAAGCAGGAGTGCTGGGAGTGGTACGTGTCCACCATTGGCCTCCATGTCACTCCATCGCAGGTCTGGGCCAAGATTCGACGCGTCTACGGCTATCGGCCACCTGTCAGCATCCCTGCGCTCTCACTGAATGGAGCAGTTTGTACTGACTCCGACGTCATTGCAAACCACTTAGCAGAGCATTTTGCTATGAATTCTGCTTCTGCGAATTACCCTAAGGCCTTCCGCTCCATTAAAGAGCGGATGGAACGTCGGAGCCTTTCGTTTTGCACCAACCAACCAGAATCGTACAATGTTCCATTCAGTGAGTGGTAATTCCGCAGTGCCCTTGCTGCTTATCCTGATACCGCTCCTGGACCAGATAGCATCCACTGCCAGATGCTGAAACACCTTTCAGTGGACTGCCAGCGGCGGCTCCTCGACCTTTACAACCGTATTTGGGTCGAAGGTGAGTTTCCGTCGCAGTGGCGGGCAAGTATCGTTATCCCCATTCTGAAACCAGGCAAGAACCCTTTGGCGGTGGACAGCTACCGCCCCATTAGCCTCACCAACGTTCTTTGCAAGCTTCTCGAATGGATGGTGAGCCGGCGCTTGACTTGGGTACTGGAGTCTCGGGGCCTTCTGGCTCCATCTCAGGGTGGGTTCCGTAAAGGCCGCTCCGCCGCCGACAATCTGGTGAGCCTGGAGTCGGCCATCCGTACTGCCTTTGCCCGCCGGTAGCACCTGGGCGCTGTCTTTTTCGACATGCGGAAGGCGTACGATACGACATGGCGTGATGACATCCTTTCTACGCTTCATGGATGGGGTCTTCAGGGCCCTCTGCCGATCTTTATCAGAAATTTTCTGTCGTATCGTACCTTCCGCGTGCAAGTCGCAGCCTCATATAGTTCCACCCACGTCCAGGAGAACGGTGTGCCACAGGGTTCTGTTTTAAGTGTCTGCCTGTTTTTAATAGCCATTAACGGGCTCGCTGCGGCCGTGGGAAATTCTGTCTCTGCTTCCCTGTATGCTGACGACTTCTGCCTTTATTACAGCTCTACTGGCATTGCAGCTGTTGAACGTCAGCTACAGGGTGCTATCCGCAAGGCACAGTCTTGGGCTGTAGCTCATGGGTTCCAGTTTTCGGCAGCCAAGACCTGTGTAATGCATTTCTGCCGGCGACGCACTGTCCACCCGGAGCCGCGGCTTTATCTTGCCGGCGAACTTCTTTCAGTGGTGGAATCACACAGGTTTTTGGGGGTGGTTTTCGATGCCCGGTTGACTTGGCTGCCTCATATCTGGCAGCTTAAACAGGCGTGTTGGCGGCATCTAAACGCTCTGAGATGCTTGAGCCACACCCGCTGGGGCGCCGACCGATTTACCCTGTTGCGGCTCTACCAGGCGTTAATCCAATCCCGTCTGGATTATGGGAGCCTGGCTTATGGCTCAGCATGCCCCTCTGCATTGCGGGTGCTGGACCCAATACTGCACAGCGGGATCCGACTTGCCACTGGTGCCTTCCACAGCAGCCCTGTGGACTGCATACTTGTGGAGGCAGGTGTCCCTCCACTGCGGGTACGACGCCAACAATTACTGGCTGCTTATGCTGCCCATGTTTTTAGTTTGCCCGGGCATCCAAATTACCGTGTCCTGTTCCCGCAGTCGGTCGTCCATCTGCCGGACCGTCGACCCCGGTCGGGTTGTCCGATCGCCGTACGCATCAAGGAGCTCCTCTGCGGGCTTGGGTTTTTCCCTGTTCCACCTCCTTTCCAGGCGCCTCTGCGTACACCCCCGTGGTGTGTTCCTCGCCCTTGCCTTCGGCTCGACTTGGCACAGGGCTCAAAGGACTCGGTCCCTCCAGAGGCCTTCCGCCGCCGCTTTTATTCCGTCCTTGCCACGTATCAGGGCTCTGGAATTGTTTACACCGACGGTTCGATGGTTGCTGGTCGTGTCGGGTATGCGCTAACTCTAGGGGACCATTCCAAACAACGGTCCTTGGCAGCTGGCTGCAGCGTTTACACTGCTGAGCTGGTCGCCATCTTTCGAGCCCTAGCGTATATCCGCACCTGCTCAGGCGAGTCCTTCGTGATCTGTAGCGATTCCCTGAGCGGTTTACGAGCTCTCGACCAGTGTTTTCCTCATTCTCGTCTGGTGATGGCTATCCATGACTCCCTGCATACTCTTGCGCGTTGCGGCCGCTCTGTGGTCTTTGTGTGGACCCCCGGTCATGTCGGTATCCCGGCCAATAAACATGTTGACTGCCTGGCGAAAGAGGCCACGTGTAAACCATCTCTGGATGTTGGCCTCCCAGAGACTGATTTGCGGGAAGTCCTCCGCCGAAAAGTTTTTGCGCTTTGGGACGCTGAATGGAGCGATCGGATCACACCCAATAAACTCCGTGCCATTAAGGAGACGACGACTGTGTGGCGGTCATCCATGCAAGCCAACCGCAGGGACTCAGTCGTCCTTTGTCGGCTCCGCATTGGCCACTCCTGGCTAACACACAGTTATTTACTGCGCCGGGAGGACCCTCCTGTCTGTCGCTGCGGGGCGGCTTTGACAGTGGCCCACATTCTGTTGGCCTGCCCCCTTTTAGCTGTGTTCAGGCAGACATTTGCGCTGCCTGATACGCTCCCTGCCGTTTTATCTGATGACCCTGTTATGGCTGCCTTAGTTTTACGTTTTATTAGGGCATGGAGTTTTTATTCTTTAATCTGAGTGTTTCTGTTTTATTTTATTGTTTTGTGTTGATTCTGGCCTTTGGCCTACGGTTTTAAACTAAGTTTTTAATGTGTTTTCGGTGGTTAGCTTTTCCATTTTTTTTGTTCCTATGGTCGGCCAACCACCGTCACACTCAGTGTGATTCTATTTCGTTTTGTCTGGTCCTTGTCTATGTTTCTTTTGTTCTGTGTCGTCTGTCTCCTATTCCGTTGAACATTTTTTTATTCTCTGTGGGTATTTTTAGTATTTTGGAAAAAGGGTCCGATGACCTCTGCAGTTCGGTGCCTTTGATCCTTAAACCAACCAACCAACCCGCTTCTAAGCTGGAGAAGTGTCCAACTTCTTTGGCTTCTCACACTCACAAGGGGTCCCTTGGGTCCCTCCCCTCCCAGGTTTCCACAAGCGGGAAGGCTGACGACCGACAGTGGCGTAAGTACCCACAATCATCTGGTCGTAGGGCTTTGTGATCCTCCTCCGTCACAGAGACTGAATCGGTGAAGCCCTCCCAGCCAGTGAAACCCAAGGAGCAGCATCAGAAATCCAAGAAGAAGAGCTCTAAGACTAAGGAATTCGTGGTGGCACCCACCCCACCACAACCTTCCAGCTCTGCGTCTGAGGAGCCGGCCGGAGTGGCCGAGCGGTTCTAGGCGCTACAGTCTGGAACCGCGCCACCGCTACGGTCGCAGGTTCGAATCCTGCTTTGGGCGTGGATGTGTGTGATGTCCTTTAGGTTAGTTAGGTTTAAGTAGCTCTAAGCTCTAGGGGACTGATGACCTCAGCAGTTAAGTCCCATAGTGCTCAGAGCCATTTTTGCATCTGAGGACGAGGTGGAGATTCTGGGGTCTGCTGAGGACCTCGATCTTGCCGGTCCCTCAGACACCATTGATAGCACTGGCACAGGTGCTCAATCGGAGGCAGCAGGTGACCCAGTGGCGTAATATGCCTTCCCAGTCCCTTCACGCATTTCTGAGTCATGGACAATATCATCCTCCCAGTGGAACTGCAATGGTTTATTCCATCATCTAGCTGAGCTCCGACAACTTATCAGCCTTCACCCTTTCTTTTGCATTGCTCTTCAGGAAACTTGGTTTCCAGCGATGTGAATCCCCTCCCTCCGTGGCTGTCGGGGTTGTTATAAGAACCGGGCAGCTTATGAAAGGGTGTTTGGTGCCGTCTGCATCTATGTCCTTCACTCTCTTCACAGCAAGTCTGTCCCTCTACAAACACCTTTAGAGGCTTTCGCTGTTCGAGTGTGGACGCCACAGGCTGTTATTGTCTGCAGTCTGTATCTTCCACCAGATGGTGATGTCCTACAGCATGTCCTGGCTGCACTGATCGCCCAATTGCCGCCACCTTTCTTGTTACTGGGCGACGTCAACGCCCATAACCCTCTGTGGGGTGGGTCAGTGGCAACAGGTCGAGTTGCCATCGTTGAGAATGTATTGGCACAGCTCGATCTCTCCCTTTTAAATGATGGTGCCTTAACACATTTCAGTGTGGCGCATGGCACATACTCCGCCATTGACCTTTCAATCTTCAGCCCTGGCCTCTTACCTTCTGTCCAATGGAGTGTACATGACGACCTCTGTGGTAGTGATCACTTTCCGATCTTTATGTCACTGCCACAGAGTCACTCTTCTGGGCGCCCTTGCAGATGGGCTATGAATAAGGCTTACTGGGACTTGTTTTCCTCCACCAGCATCGTTACTGCTGCAGAATCTGCCATTCCCTGTTCTTCCGGGTCCCCTTGGCAGAGGACTGTGCCTTGGTGGTCGCCTGACATCGCTGAAGCGATTAAAGATCGCCGGCGGGCGCTCCAGTGGCACAAGCAACATCCCTCCATAGAACACCTCATCGCCTTCAAATGGCTGTGTGCACGAGCCCGCCGCCTTATCTGCCAACGCAAGCAGGAGTCCTGGGAGCGGCATGTGTCCACAATTGGCCTCCATGTCACTCCATCGCAGGTCTGGGCCAAGATTCGACGCCTCTATTGCTATCAGACCCCTGTCAGCGTCCCTGCACTCTCGCTGAATAGAGCAGTTTGTACTGACTCCGACGTAATTGCTCTGAGTTCTACTTCTTCGAATTACTCACTGGCCTTCCGCTCCATTAAAGGGCGGATAGAATGTCAGAGCCTTTCATTTCGCACCCACCATCCTGAATCCTACAGTGTTCCATTCAGTGAGTTGGAATTTCACAGTGCCCTCGCTGCTTGCCCTGATACCGCTCCTGGGCCAGATCGCATCCACTGTCAGATGCTGAAACACCTTTCAGTGGACTGCCAGCGACGCCTCCTCGACCTTTACAACTGTATTTGGGTCGAGGGTGAGTTTTCGTCATAATGGCGGGAAAGTATTGTTATCTCCGTTTTGAAACCTGGCAAGAACCCTTTGGAGGTGGACAACTACCGTCCCATTAGCCTCACCAACGTTCTTTACAAGTTGCTTGAACGGATGGTAAGCCGGCCGTTGAATTGGGTTCTGGAGTCTCGGGGCCTTCTGGCTCCGTCTCAGGGTGGGTTTCGATAGGCCGCTCCGCCACCGACAATCTGGTGAGCCTGGAGTCAGCCATCCGTATTGCCTTTACCTGCCGTCAGCACCTGGTCGCTGTCTTTTTCGACATGCGGAAGGCGTACGATACGACATGGCGTCATCACATCCTTTCTATGCTTCATGGATGGGGTCTTCGGGGTCCACTGCCGATTTTTCATCCAAAATTTACTGTCGCATCGAACCTTCCGCGTGCAAGTCGCAGCCTCCCATAGTTCCGCCCGAGTTCAGAAGAACGGGGTGCCACAGGGATCTGTTTTAAGTGTCTTCCTGTTTTTAATAGCAATTAACGGGCTCGTGGCGGTGGGAACGTCTGTCTCAGCGTCCTTGTATGCTGACGACTTCTGCCTTTACTATAGCTCTATTGGCATTGCAGCCGCTGAATGTCAGCTTCAGGGCGCTATCTGCAAGGAGCAGTCTTGGGCTGTAGTGCATGGCTTCCAGTTTTCAGCAGCCAAGACCTGCATTATGCATTTCTGCCGGTGACACACTGTTCACCTGGGGCCGTGGCTTTATCTTGCCGGCGAACGTCTTGCTGTGGTGGAGACACATAGGTTTTTGGGTGTGGTTTTTGATGCCCGGTTCACTTGGCTGCCTCATATTCGGTATCTTAAACAGATGTGTTGGCAGCATCTAAATGCTCTGCGATGCTTGAGCCACACCAGCTGGGGTGCCGACCGATCTACCCTCTTACGGCTCTACCAGGTGTTAATCCAGTCCCGTCTGCATTATGGGAGTGTGGCTTATTGTTTGGCATCCCCTTCTGCGTTGCAGGTGCTGGACCCAATCCTTCGCAGCGGGTTGCGCCTTGCCACTGGTGCTTTCCGGACCAGCCCTGTGAACAGTTTACTTGTGGAGGCAGGTGTCCCTCCACCACCAACGTTTACTGGCCGCTTATGCTGCCCATGTTTTTAGCTTGCCTGGGCATCCTAATTATCGTCTCCTGTTCCCGCAGTCGGTCGTCCGTCTCCCAGAATGTCGGCCCCGGTCGGGTTGTACGATCACTGTCTGTGTCAGAGAGCTTCTCTCTGGGCTTGGGGTTTTCCTCTCCCACCTCCTTTCCAGGCCCCTCTGCATACGCCCCCATGGTGTGTGCCCTGCCCTTGCCTTTGGCTTGAATTGGCACAGGGCCCGAAGGACTCAGTCCCTCCATAGGCCTTAAGCAGCCGGCTTATTGCACTGTGAGGACCCCCCTCTATGTGGCTGCAGCTCTGTTTTGTCTATGATCCACATTTTGTTGGAGTGTCGCCTTTTAGCTGTGCTCAGGCAGATGTTAGCGCTGCTTGATACACTCCCTGCCCTTTTAACAGGTGACTCTGCCATGGCGGACTTAGGTTTGCGTTTTATTTGGGCAGGGGGCTTTTATCACATGATCTAAGTGTTTGCCTATATTTTGTGTCGAGTCTGGCCTTTGGCCTATGTTTTTAGTCTGAATTTTTAATGTGTTCTCGGTGGTTGGCTTTTCCTCTTTTCTCTATGGTCAGCCAACCACTGTCACACTCAGTGTGCTTTTAGTTCGTCTTGTCTAGTCTTTGTCTAAGTTTCTCGTATCCTGTGTTGTCTGTCTTTTTTCCATTGTCCGTTTTTATTCTTTTCTTTTTAAGTTTTGGGACAAGGGACCAATGACCATAGCAGTTGGTCCCTTTAATCCCCCGAACAAACCAACCAACCTACCAACCTCTCTCTCTCTCTCTCTCTCTCTCTCTCTCTCTCTCTCTCTCTCTCTCTCTCTCCCCCCCCTCCCCCCCCCTCCTCTCTGTGGGTGTGAGAGAGCCAACTAGATCCAGAAGCCTTGATCACTTCATGTTTTTGCTTTTTTCAGTTTCTTGAAGATCCATTACAAACTGACAGCACTCCTGTGTGGGTAAAGCAGGATCCTGAACTGCAACAAGATGCTGATGGATCTGAGCATAATGTAAGTTTTCACACAAGCACTCTGTATTGTGCAGGAAGTGTAGTAAGAATGTCAAGACACAAATATCGGGCAATCAAGCTAAATTTTCAAGGATGGTGAACAATTGTAACCTATGATACCAGCTATTTTAAAGAATGTTAGTGGTCTTCCAGTTGACTCTAGTTACATGGGTTATTTCTAGGTTACTACCAATTATATTTTAACAGCACTTGTAACAAGCATACCTTTATTAATCATTACCCTTGCATTAATTTTTTTATTATGATTCTATGTACTGAATGCCTTAAGTACATATCTGGTGTAAACAGAGAGCAAGGAAGACTTCCTCTTGGAAGTAACTGTTAATTTTGTTACATGTCTCTGTGTCGCAGCACGCTAACAGATGATGTGGAACTATGATATGTGGGGTGGGGGGGGGGGAGTGGGGTGTATATTCTCTAGTTCCCAGTCATTATTTTTTCTAGTATTTACATCATTACTGAAATCCTGCATTGGCTGTATGTAATTCCTTATGATTTTCCTCCAGTAATTTACACAAATTTGCGTTTTTTCCTAAAGAGGAGGCACTGAAAATACATGGTGAAAGACCAAGAAGCTGTGTAAATAGCATTAAATTTGCTTAATTTTGCTGATAATGTGTGGAATGCCATATTCATTTGATTAATGACCAAAGATCCTTTAGTTTTTGGGTTTACAGCTGGATGATTATTTGCATCCCTATATTATCTGAATTTAATTTTGAAATGTTGCCAGACATGTATATCAGGTTTTTACATGTTAGTGTGACCACCCGATAGAGCAGGTCATAGTGCCTCTAAAATCACAGTGGATTATGTGAGAGGAATATAAAGTGAAAATACGCCAAATTAATACTACACAATGGCTGATAGCAAAATCAGAGGCATTAGAACTGATTTGGATGCATTCTGACATTCACTCTCTCCAAGCAATAAGAATCTCTGTAAAGCTGGATGATACTCATATGAAAGGAACATTGAGAGCTATGTCCTACACACTGAAGTTAGCAAGCAGTTATAATTCACAGATTGTTTTCTTCTTTCAGTCTGTTAAAAATCCATTGGGAATATCTCCATCCACTGATTTTATAAAGGAGGATCCTGAATTAAATTTGGAAATGAATGTAACTGAGAATATTGTAAGTATTTACATCTCTGATGTATTGCTTGTAATCAGGCAATAAGTCTTTTGTTAAGTGTGTAGAGTAAAAGATGCATTGCTGCAGAATTGTCACACATTTTCAGTTTTCTGGAACTTGCTGTTCATAATTGTAGAGCATTTTTGTACTCCTGCACTTGACTTTCATATCACCTGTTATGTACTGACTGTTCTAAATAGAAGTGGAACGGGACTGCTGCCTGGCATAATCCTGTTTTCCATAGCCCTTGTTGATATCAACTATATTGTATAATGGCTGTGTGTGATCGTCACAAAATACACTTTTAGATGAAGTGTAAGTTCTAATAGTATAGGTTAGTTGAGGAATATTCCTGCTTTCAATAACTTCTGATAGTGTGAACCATAGTTATTCTTGAGTTTGTCCTAGAAACGTTTTGGTTTTGAAGCAGGAGATAAAATTTGTGTGTTGTAGATCAGCCCTGATACTTTGGCCAAGACATGCACATATTGTGGCAGCTTCTGTGGTACTTGTAATATTAGTTATAAATTTTTCAGCTATAGAAAAACTCTGTGTATGGCTTTTGGTGAATAATTGTATACAGATGAAGCCATGTATGACCTCACCATTAGAGTCCCGGTAGATCTAACAAAGGAAGATTAATTTTTTGAATATGCTTTATGACTGTGCTAAGGGAAAGGGATGCTCACATTGATAAATATGTCACAGGAATAAAACTAGACAAAGACTGGGAAACATTCAACACACAGTTGCACAAGATTGGGTACTGGCTCAGTCTTCATGTCATTGTTCATAATCAAACTTCCTGTGGTTATTAAGGATTCTTCAGGCACTGAAATGTTGGCTTCTTGAGACACTGAAATGTGTGGTGATTATACAAGTGTACAGGTCAAGGAACCAAACTATCATGCTAGGGACAGCTCAGAGAGTATGTAAAGGATTGTAACTGATTGACAGCTAGCAGGCCAACACTTAATGCCACAGAGACTCATATTATGCCATTGCTGGATTGTAGTTGGGGACGACTTACCATGAAAATACAAAACGCTATACTGGGCTTCCTATGCAACCCAAGAGATCACAGGTTGAGCAAGATGCCTCCGTGGCAACAGGGCCAGAGGTTCAGGGATAGTGTCTACAGCATGGAGTGCTGCTCCCATAGCAAGTGTGCAGAACAATGTGTTGCTGATTGTGTGGTCAGGAAAACCATGTCATGTGATTGGCACTGAAATCACTGACGTGTACCCTCACATGTTACTTTGAAAATACGTAACTTAGATTACACAGTGGTAGAAACCTGAGAAAATCTATGAATAGGATGTGTGACCATAACAGTGATCTTGAGTAGCACACGCAGTTGTGCAGTTAACATCTTTGCTGTGTCAGCTGGAGTGTGAGATGCAGTCTTCGTGGTCTCAGGACCATAAAATGCTAGGGCTCAAGAATGATGCAGAAAAATAGGGCTGATCATTTTTATACTGACACATGGCAAGCAAGATTCTATATTAATTGTGGAATTGAGAATTTTATTGGGTAATTGCATGAGAATTTGGAGCACACTAGCAAGATAGCAAAGTAATTCTTTGTTAGAGAAGCAGTTCAATGGCAGGCTGCTTAAAGTGTCACTGATAGGTTCAAACAACACACAAGTATTACGGAGGTCATTCAGGAACTCAAATGAGACTTCCCAGAGGGAAGGTGATGTTTCAGTGAAAACTATTGCGAAAATTTAGAGAACTGCCATTTGAAGCTAACTGCTGAACAATTTTGTTGTTTCCAACATATATTGCACATGAGGATTATGAAGAATAAATTTGAGAAATCAGGGCTGATATGGAGGCACATATAAAGCCTTTTTCTCTCGTATTTGTGAGTGGAATGGGAAAGGAAATGACTTGCAGGGTTATGGGGTACCCTTCCCCACGCGCCATTAGGTGGATAGTGGATTATTGATGTATGTGGAGGTAGTAGGTAAAATACGTAGCTGACTAATGTAGTAGGAGCAACAGTGATATTTTTCATAGTAGTTAATGTACATATACGTACATACATACATACATACATACATACATACATACATACATACATACAAACATACAAAATAATCTATGAGCAGTGTGAGTAGATCAGCCCTAGTCACAAGCAGCTGGTTGTCAGTATACTTCAGAGGTAAATTCCTGTTGGAGCTTCTACCCTCAGATTTGCAGCCTGGCTCATCCCAATTCCATCCACATCTTCATTTATGGAATGCAATGTGTAAAACAAAGAATGAACAAATGAATAATGTTCACACCACATCTCTAGCCACAGCAGAGGTAACAGTGGTGAAAGCAAATTTAATTTTGTGAAAACAATTCTGAAACATACGACAATAAATGCAACCCATCAAGACAAATTAGGGTTACCATATTTTGCTAAAATAAGTTATACCTTTACAAGCCATTGCTCAGGATGTTGAAAATCATCTGATTTCACAAGGCTATAACTCTGTCATAAAAAAAGGGTACAGAATTGGGGATCAGATTTTTACTTGTATACATGCCTGCAAAGCCTTTATTTACAAAGGAACCGTATGATTTTCCAGTTGCTTACAATTTATGTGTGTGCACATACAACATTAAGGTGCTTTTCACAGCTGTGTTTAGGATCAGATTCGTCATTTACTGATCACAAATATCGAAATTCTTTTCAACACATTTAAGCACCCAGGTGATACACTTGATCCATGCATTTGCAAGCATGCCAGTTTAGGAAACTCACCGCTGTTGCCATGTAGCGTCACAGTTCATCCAAAGTTGTTGGAAGAGGAAGGTGGAGCCTTTCACAAACTCTCACCAATAAGAAAGGTAGTGTACTGTGAGATGAAGCAAATTTCAAGGTCAGATCTGCAGCCCCTTATAGCTGATCAATCCATCAGGCAGCTTACTGTTCAGAAGTACTCTTTCCTGCAGGTTCCAATGCACTGGTACACCATCCAGATGCAAAATTATAATTCTGATCATTTTTAATGCCTTCTGTTTTTCGTCCATCTATGAGAGTCCTAATATTGTCGACTTTCTTCAGTTTGTTACAGGATTACCTGCTCTTCAGATTCAGTTCAGTGTTAATCTCACTAAACTGTTCATAACATTTCGTAAGTTGAATAATAAATCGTGATCACTACCAACAAACTTTCTGTCCCATATTGCATGGCACATTACCCTTATTAATGTTGCAGTACCAGGTCTTATCCCTCGAGGACTCATTTTTTAAGGTGTAAAGCAATCAGAAATGACCTGCTACTGAAAGTAGTAGACATTACTGGTCACACACTAAATGAAACATACTGCATACAGTTTGTTGGTACCTGTGTTGATTTCAATTGAAATGGGGTCAACAAATTGGTAAACTTGTAAAGTTGGTCCCCTCAGAGTTACTCACCTAGAGGCAATTATGATGGCTTCTTTTGGATTTTTCACTTGTTTTTGGAATTATCTTCTGGGACAGCCAACTAGAAACAAATAAAATAGTTATGTTATTTAATGTAAAAACCAATAGTGAGTTCCATAGTGACATGGCGGTGCAAGATACCATAGATCAGTGAAGAGGTTTATGCAAGGTGTTCAGTTGCTAACATCGCATCACATTCCTACTACAAGCTTGTATAGGATAAATATTAATTTATTCATAGCTGCCATGCCCTGTAAGATTATCCTATAGGATAGTACTGAGTGAAAGCATGCTAGGAGGCATTTCTGCAAGTTGACACTCTGGAGGCAATTCATTAATTGCAAGGCAGAGAGATATGAGCTTTTTGGTTAACTCATTCTCATGAAGGTGCCTCCTTAATTTTTTATTGATCTGAATGCCCAAGAACTTAACTCGTGGATCCTCATCCAGTGCCTGTCACTCGTATCTCCTTGTATATGTAAGTCGTTTGGATTTGCAAGCATGTTCCATTATTCTCCTGGCTGTTTCTAGTATAAATGTGTTTGCCAGTTATTAGTGTACTTGTGTCATCTGCAAGCATTGCTGATTTTGAAGGCACCTCCAATGGTTTTAGCACAACATCTATGTAGGTCAGGATAAGTCAAAAGCTGAGCCCTGTGGGACATTGTATGTGATGTTTCCACATTTTGTATTCAGTTTTCCTCCCAAGGTATAATTTATTACTATGACCCAGTTTTTTATTGCTAAGCTAAGATTCAGTTCTTGTACATGTAATTCTCTTCAAACAATAATGCTGTTTTTCCCCAAGTAAAGGGAGATCAAGGTTGTAATGGGATGCCAATCAGTTTTCTCCACTTCAGTCATTCTCCACTTTGTCATGCTGTAAAGTCAGCACAATATTTTAGTAATTAGATGGTTACGATAACAACAAGGAGACTTCCTGCTTCTGTAACCAGATGATTTTTGTGATTGATTTGACCATTCATCTGATGAAACTGATGTCTGGTCAAGTATACACTTCCTGACTGAGTCTGATGGTCCTAATTTCTATGGTGACTTTTCCCCCAATTTTTTCAACTACTGTTAAGAAATTGTTGTTTACATGGCATGATATTTTTTCATTATTTTTCTAAATATTAAGCTGGTGCATAAGTTGATAGCACTTTCATTTTGCATGTTGATATTCCAGTTGTTTTGGGTTTATTTATTAGTTGTCATTTTTCATTTGTAGTTTGCTGTTGCTAATTGAGTTCACATATATTTGAGTCTACATATTGTCATTTTGTCATGAGTGGAGAAAGGGGAGTGCTAAGTGGAGAAATAGCACTGTTGAAATATTCATCTGTTTGGGTTATATAGGAGGGTAACAGCAGTGGAGGCAGCCAGAAACATTTGCACCCTGTTTGTGTGTAAAGCCATTGGACAGAGCTTGGCAAGAAACTGGTTTTGTCACTCTAAGGAGAATTGTTGTGCCATTAGTTACTGATCTTTGGGTATTGATGATCATTTAAATGTGTTAATTCACAATGATCCATGTCATTGTACTTGAGAACTGGCAAATTCAATGAACTGTGTTCATTTCATGACCTGAAATTTGTGGGCAATGGGGATGGTTCAAAAATAGGGTCTACAGATACCACATGCACTGGAACAAAATCACAAAAATGTGTGGCCATTTGCAAATCCTTGCTTGCCTGTCATGAGTTGTTTGCAAAGAACACTAATCTTTAGTGCCCTGTATCATTGTGCTGATAAGAAATGGTGGCTTTGTGCTAAAATAAGGAAAAAAAAAGGAATGGTTGAGCCCAAACAAAACAGCAACAAAAGGCATCCACAAAAGATAATGCGGTACATCCTGTGTGGTTTACTATGAATTACGTCCTTTAGATGTAACGACTTATTACTGCTGACATTTACTGTCAAGAACTGAGATATTGCCGATACAGTACATGAACAACGACCAGGAAGACACTACTCCAGGATAACACCCACCTGCAATCTGCTATACTGACAAAAAAAAAAGTTCACAGGAGTTGGGTTTTGAAGTCATTGCACACACACCTTATTTACCCAGTGTACCACCCTCAGATTTTCTCCTTTCCTGCTCTCTATTGAACAAGCTTCAAGGAACTTCCTTTCCAGATGAAAATGCTCTCTGAACCTTGCTTAACAAGGTCTTCACCTTAAAACACAGTGACTTTTACAGTTACAGAATGAAAAAGTCATCCCAGCATTGGGAGACTGCTGTAATTGTAATTGTAATGAACAACCCAAAGGTCACATTTAAATATTATCAAAAAATGAGCATAGCTTCTAAAAGTAATTTTGTATGAAGAAAATGCAATGAAGAACTGACAGAACTTGGTAAATTAGTTAATAAATTTGTTTACTTCATTGTAGAAATGACTGAAGTAAACAAATTTATTAACTAATTTACCAAGTTCTGTCAGTTCTTCATTGCATTTTCTTCATACAAAATTACTTTTAGAAGCTATGCTCATTTTTTGATAATATTTAAATGTGACCTTTGGGTTGTTCATTATACAGTTGGCTGTGTGGAATTAAAGATAGCTCGTGAGAGAATTTTTCAAAATTATGTTTAAATCAAAAATTATTTGAATTACACCTTTCCTTTAAAATACAAGTACATAAGGAATGTGTTACATTAGGCATAAAATAATTGTACCTAAAACTTGAAATCTTGGAGATGAAGGTGAAAAACTAATGGCATTTGGGACACCATGGATTCTGTACGCAGCTCGCACAAAAAGTGTCATTCATTATGCAATTTTTTGGTATTCTAAGAAACTAAAACTATACATAAATTGTACGATTTAAATAAGTAAGTCTTTCAATCTTTCATTATATTACATTTTCTTATTAAAAAGAAGATTCATCTTGCAACACATAGGTCCCAGTTCTTGACATAAGTAATATGTTTTGCTTTTTAAATAATCATTTGTTAATTTATTAATGTTCAAATTTATTCAGTTCTTACAAAAAGTGCTTTCACTTCTCTATTGTGTGAATAAATAGTAGCCTTTGAAATGGGCTTCAAAAAAATTACCATAGCTTCTGCTTTTTCAGAGATGCCATAGAAATTGTTTTATACCTCTCTCATTTAAAATTTCTGCAGTGACAAACAATCCAGGATTTATCAGACCAGCATGCCCATCCTTGCCAGCATCTGTTGCAATTGTCTTCATCCGCAGCATTTGATCCTTGCAAGAATCATTTTACGCCTCTGAATACCCAGCACATCTTCGATGGGTTGAATCCTGTCATGAGAAGATGTTTCATTTTTCAAGCTTCAGGGTTGTTGTGACAACAATATTACGATAGCTTAAGGTAAAAAGTATCAATAGTTCTGAATATGAGCAAAAAGTTTTACCTGAATGTAAGTTATGTCCGTCAGTTGTCCAAAAACCATCTTCCAGTGCTATAAAACAAGGCTTTTGCTTGAATCTGTGTTTGTGCAAATTCATAAAAACTACATACTATTTTCTGTATTTCATCTGGTTTCACCTCCTCTCCTCATTGTACCACCAATAACATCCATGAAAACTTTACCATGCCATGCAGGAAAGAATAACACAGTCAGATTCCACTTCAAATATTTTTGAACATAAACTGTATAATGTATGCTTGTTTTCAAAAATGGAAGTACAGCCATCTCAACAAATTGTCAACTTTCGTGAGACAGGAGTTTTTCTTCTTTGGATCAGCTATTATTTATATGACAACGCAGCAACAGAAACTGTTTCATGTGTTGGATTTCACTAGTGATGATGGCATGATAAAATGTCCCTGCAGCATCCTGTGAAGCCTGTACTTGTTCATGTGCTGAATGAACACTTTGAATATTGTCTTCATTAATCAGAGAAAAAGTATCTACAAAGTCTGTCTGTAGATCTCCAAATTTGAGAGATCTATTTTACACACATCCCCAATTCAGCAGATTGTGAATTTTTAATGAAGCAGTGAGATATTAAATATAAAATTTGCTTTTAAATTTCTGACACTACATTAGGAATCGTACCATTAACTTCTGCATACTTTTGTTGCCTGTCAGCATCAATCCATTTTTTCCTTTTTGCTATATGGTCAGTCTACTTCATTATTTAATGTGGAGTGAAGTCTAGGAGTTAGTTTTTACACTACACATGAGTTTATAGTGCACATGAATTAACAGTAGACTACACATTCCTGTAACTCCTTACCTTGAGAAAAATGCTCTTCTCAGTCTCTCTCTCAGTGCATTCACCAGATAATGATACCTTCATACATACATTGAGGTGTATTCAAAACCAACAAAATGTGTAATGAATGAATGTATTTTTTATGTGCCCCATTTCTGTGTCTGCCTAAAATTGCTTATAAGCTCCTTGAGCTGAAAATACTATGTAGTGTTTTTGCACAACTCTGTGCATTTTAGTCTTTGGACCTTCAAGTAACATAGTATCCCATCTGTCAGGTGCTTGACAGATTGTAATCTCTGTTGTAAAAAAATTCAACTGTTAGCTTCCCTTCCTTTTAAACCTTGTTATTCAGTTTCTGTTGTTAATGTTTGCCTAAATATGGAAGTTGTTGCACTGGAACAATTAATTTGTTTGTTACTGCATATTTCCAAGTTGGGCTGTCTGGATGTAGCTATTCTGATCATTTCACTGCTTTTCCTGATGTTTACTTAAAATCTAGACATTTGCCAAGTTGCTCTCTTTCCTTTCTTCTGAACTCTTGTGACATCATGTTGTTCTCTCTCTCTCTCTCTCTCTCTCATTTACTATCCACCATCTTTAACAGAAAGCTAGTATTAATAATGTGTGGCAATGCTCCAGCCTTTATATACAGATGCATTACTCTGTAACTTATTCAGCAAATGAAACTTTTATTGTTTCATCCACAAAATAATTCCCCCATAAAATCTTTGCTTTACAGCACCATTTAAAAAAATTCTTTTGATTAAACTTAACTTCCTGACCTGCCTTCTGTGTAGTAAGAATCCTTGCTGATAAATTCTTCTTTGGTTATCACAACTTAATCAGAATTTTTAGTCCCATATCTGGCAGCAAATATGATGAATTTTAACTTAAAGTGCCTCACTATAGCCAAACAAATGTATTTTGTAACATGGTCTACACAGTTCAAATCAGCACACAGGAAGTGTCATACTGATGAGTTCATTAGGTATGTAATGTGAAGACAAAGATTCTTCATTTCATTGTAACTTCTACTTGTAACTCTCTAAAAAAATAGATGTTGGAAATTATTTATATTTTTTACTCCGCAGACAAGAAAATAGATTCTACAGATAAACCCTGATGCAAAGCCAAACATAAGTTTCAGAATATTATATTTTACTCTCAAGCTTACATTCTGAAATGGCTCAAAACTACAAATTTGTCAAACAAAATGGCTGCCCTTCACTTAACTTTGGGAGGTTAAATCGCTAGTACTGACAATAAATGCACACAAAAGTATAAGGAACTTCCCTAGCTTTTCAAATTATTAGTTCCTTCATCAAAATAGTTAGTAATAGATACAGGAAGGTTGAGAGAGATAGGCAGGTCACTGAGACGCAAAGAGTGTCACTTACAAGGAAATATCATCAATTTGACTTTATATTTTAGAGAGAACAAAAGTATAACATATTTTATGGGGTATGACACATTTTTTCTTTAAAAAGTTTTGTACAACATTTGTGTGTGACTTATACTAAAAATGTCTAGTGTTTGATTTTAAATTCCTTCCAGGCTTAAAACAGGTCATATATTCAATGCTGTGGGAAACCTCTGTCTATCTGGCAACATTGGATGCAACTGGCAGCAGCAGTGCACTGATGTGAAAAACAAGAGTTACGGAGCTTCACAAGCTTGCTAACACTGTCCCCCTCCTGTACGGCCATCACAAACGCAGAACACAGTCTAGCCTTTGATGTGTCACTGCAGTCTATAGTGCCAGTGAACTTCAACAGAAAGTGGTTAGTGTTATCAGTAATAGAAGAGTATTTTCTTTAGTAGTTTCCTAATGGAAAAAAATGAGGTTTCATATGATGTGGGCTCTAAATTGAAGGTAATAGCATATGGAGATCAATATGGAAACAGAGAAGCTGAGTGGCATTTTGGTCCTCCTCCATCATAAAGAGCAATTCGTGATTGGCTTGCTAATAAGGAAGAACTGAGAAAATGAAGAAGACTACACACGCAAATTGAGAACTGAATGCAAAATGTCCAAAACTACACTGGTATCCAAAATTAAAGCAACAAACAAATACTTCCCTGTCCTGTGTTTAATTCACGATACAGTCTTACAAGCTGTCAACCAGATGCCCTTACGATTGTGTTCTACATGGAAGGTGGCATTCTGGTCAAGTGACAATTGTGTCAGTGATGTCAGTGCACGTATGAAATGAGGTAGTGTTTGTTGGGTAGCCCCACATCCACAATAGCTGTGTACACAGCTACAGACAATGCAGTTTGACACAGAGAAAATGTCTACCAGACTCTGCAGTGGAGAGCCATAGAAAGAAAGGAAGCAGGACAGTTAAAAATTGATGTGGCCTGATGGTTTAGTGTGAATTGTTCTGTTTTTTCTTGGATGTGGCGACAATACATAGAGACAGAAACTGTATCCCAAAGTCCAGGGCAGGGTCAACCACGTTTGACTTCAGAAGAGAGGACTGTTATTTTGCTGTAAGGTCACAACAGACTGCCTTAGTACTGCATGGCAAGTGGCATATGGGCTCGCAGCATGTGTTGGATGTGTTGTATCAAAGTAATCTGTGTGCAGATGGCTTTGGCAGAGTAGCCTTTATTGTCGGAGACGTGCTGTATGTCTAACTCTGACACATATTCACAGAAGGCTATGTCAAGAGTGAGCAGGCACCTTGCTTGTGACTCAGGGCAGGTTGCCCTGTCTTGTGTTTGAATGGTGGACCCCATGCTGCATTCCAAGAATCATGTAGTATACAAATCACTGAGTACTTCTATGCTCCAGATTACGTTTGTTTGATGAAAAGCTTCTGTCTTTCCATTAGCATGTTGCAGCATTGGCTGTTGCTATACTATGCCCAGCTGGATCTGCTTTGCAAGGCAAGTTAGCCATGTTTTGCTTTGTCAATGCATAACACTCTTACCTGTCTGCAGCTGGCTCTGTTTCAACTCACTTCTGTTCTTTTTTACCAACTATGGTCGATATGCTACATTCACCTTCTTTTTATCAAGACTCTGTCCCTCAGATTGACCAAACTATACTACACATTACACTAGAGTTACTGGTGTGTAGTATTTCTGCCCTTATTCCTCCTCTTAAGTATTATTCTAACAGTTAGTTACCTTAACCCTTTCACTGAATCTTACACATTTCCATAGGACACCTTGCCCTGCACCTTAACTCAAACACCATGGAACTAATTTCTTTACTATGCTTCTTGCACAGTTTTTTCTAACTCTACTCCCCACATAAAAGCGAAAATAAATCGATTCACTGTGCATTCTGCTGCTTTTATGCTTGGGTTATCCAAGCCATTGGACTCTGAACTATGACTGGGTCATGTTATTTTCTTTTATGTACCAGAACAACACCAGGCTCAGGAGAGCAAGTGCAGCTGTGGTGGTTGGTATGAGAATAGCCTCTGTTGTTTCTTTCCGGTGCTGATTTTTACAATGTGAATTTACGTGCTGAAATAAGGTTTCAGGGAGCTTGATCACTCCTGCTGGTTCAGAAGTGTGTTTATAGATTACATTAGTTATGGCCCTAGAGTGTGATTTAAGCTGGTTAGATTTGATGGACGTGGCACTTCCATGGGCTCCTCTGGCCAGTACAAATGCAGCTGGAAAGTACTCAAGTGACTTTTTCCTAAAAATTGAGGTGTGCGGACAGAAAGTAGGCCCAATTATGTTGCACACTGTTCCATTTAATAAGAAAGCATTCACCTTTCATTGTAGCCTCTTTGCTGATGTACCCCTCTGCTTCTGGAAACAACTAACTGCTACTACCATCTTGGCAAAGCTGGAGTACAACCCATGTGCCTCGACCTGCTGAAAGTACAGTTCTGGCTGGACCACTTTTTAATTTCATTCTCTTTCCTCCTTTGTCCCATTAGCAATTTCACTGCACAGGAATCCTGTCCCAATCTTATTACCATACTCTGACAGACTGTGATTTTCTCTAGGTGGTATTTTTGTAACTTTGCTTCCTCCATCTGTACATATCTTCCTTTGTCTTTTGCAGTGAATAATAGTTGCTGAGTTTTACAAGAAAAAAATCCTTCAATATTCCCCACTTGATGAGTTATGTACTCATGATGCGTTTGTTTGCTTGTTACTGTTACAAAAATGGAAATGGAAACTTTTCTTCCATCAGGTCTCACTGATGCTGTGACTACCCCAAATTAAAGGGCAAGTCTTCATGCTCAAGTTCTGATACCAACCTCAACTTCGGTGATTGTTCCTTCTTTACTTTCCTTAAACCCTTTAAATACTGTTCTTGGAACAAATTTACCTGTAGCTGAAACACTATTTTCTACAGACTGCAACCATTTTAATAACTACTTCCCTGTCAAAGACTTCTACTTGGGTTTGTAGTTCTTCTATATCTACATCTACATTATTACTCTGCAATTCACATTTAAGTGCTTGGCAGAGGGTTCATCAAACCACAATCATACTATCTCTCTACCATTCCACTCCCGAACAGCGTGCGAGAAAAACAAACACCTAAACCTTTCTGTTCGAGCCCTGATTTCTCTTATTTTATTTTGATGATTATTCCTACCTATTTAGGTTGGGAGCTCAACAAAATATTTTTCACATTCGGAAGAGAGAGTTGGTGACTGAAATTTCGTAAATAGATCTCGCCGCAACGAAAAACGTGTTTGCTTTAATGACTTCCATCCCAACTCGCGTATCATATCTGCCACACTCCCTCCCCTATTACGTCATAATACAAAACGAGCTTCCCTTTTTTTGCACCCTTTCAATGTCCTCCGTCAATCCCACCTGGTAAGGATCCCACATCGCACAGCAATTTTCTAACAGAGGACGAACGAATGTAGTGTAAGCTGCCTTTTTAATGGACTTGTTGCATCTTCAAAGTTTCCTGCCAATGAAACGCAACCTTTGGCTCGCCTTCCCTACAATATTATCTATGTGGTCTTTCCAACTGAAGCTGTTCGTAATTTTAACACCCAGGTACTTAGTTGAATTGACAGCCTTGAGAATTGTACTGCTTATTGAGTAATCGAATTCCAACGGATTTCCTTTGGAACTCATGTGGATCACCTCACACTTTTCGTTAATTAGTGCCAACTGCCACACCATAGAGCAATCTTTTCTAAATCACTTTGCAACTGATACTGGTCTTCGGATGACCTTACTAGACGGTAAATTACAGCATCATCTGTGAACAACCTAAGAGAACTGCTCAGATTGTCACCCAGGTCATTTACATAGATCAGGAACAGCAGAGGTCCCAGGATGCTTCCCTGGGGAACACTTATATCACTTCAGTTTTACTCGATGATTTGCCGTCTATTACTACGAACTGCGACCTTCCTGACAGGAAATCACGAATCCAGTCGCACAACTGAGATGATACCCCATAGGCCCACAGCTTGATTAGAAGTCACTTGTGATGAACGGTGTCAAAACCTTTCCAGAAATCTATAAATGTGGAATCGACTTGAGATCCCGCATCAATAGCTGCCATTACTTCATGCGAATAAAGATTTAGCTGCGTTGCATAAGAACGATGTTTTCTGAAACCATGCTGATTACGTATCACTAGATCGTTCCCTTCGAGGTGATTCATAATGTTTGAATACAGTATATACTCCAAAACCCTACTGCAAACCGACGTCAATGATATAGGTCTGTAGTTCGATGGATTACTCCTACTACCCTTCTTAAACACTGGTGTGACCTGTACAATTTTCCAATCTGTAGGTGCAGATCTATCGGTGAGCACGTGGTTGTATATAATTTCTAAGTAGGGAGCTATTGTATCAGCGTAATCTGAAAAGAACCTAATCGGTATACAATCTGGACCTGAAGACTTGCCTGTATTAAGCGATTTGAGTTTCTTTGCAACCCCTAAGGTATCTACTTCTAAGAAACTCATGCTAGCAGCTGTTTGTGTTTCAAATTCTGGAATATTCCATTCGTCTTCCCTGGTGAAGGAATTTCGGAAAACTGTGTTCAATAACTCCACTTTAGCAGCACTGTCATCGGTAACAGTACTATCGGCACTGCGCAGTGAAGGTATTGACTGCGTCTTGCTGCTTGTGTACTTTACATACAACCAGAATTTCTTCAGATTTTCTAGCAAATTTCGAGACAATGTTTCGTTGTGGAACCTATTAAAGGCATCTCGTATTGAAGTCCGTGCCAAATTTCGTGTGTCTGTAAATTTTCGGGATTTCGCGTTCTTCTGAACTTCGGACCTGTTTTGTGTACCCTAATATTCTGAGTAATATGTAATACTGCTGCTTTTCTACTTCAAGTATCTGCATTTCCATGCTTTTTCTCAGTTTTATTCATAAGTTCAAAATCAAATTCGCTTAGTCTTGCTGCCCATCATGTCATGTCATGTCATGTTGGTGAGGATTCTTTAATCCCCACAAATATTTTAGTGCCACTGATCTGTTATTACTCTAAATGTTTTACCGTACAGATAAAATTTGAAATATGAGAGACCATAAATAAGGTTAACATCCCATTCTCCATTTTGGAATAATTTCATGCTGCAGAATTCAGTTGCCTTGAGGCTAAACTGTTGGATGTTCTACACATTCCACCTCTTCTGATAAGACAGCCTGGTGCATGGTTCTATGCTTCACATAATAAAACAAATTCACTATTAAAATCTGGAAATGCCACAATGGGATTCAATGTTAAAACTTTTTTTAACTCCTCAAAAGCATGCTGGCACTGTTCTGACCTCACAAACTTAGTACCCTTCTTTTAACAATTGTGTCAACCTTCCGAAAATATCCGCACATCCTTTTGTGATCCAGTGGTAATAGTACAGATGTCCAAAATTACTCTTTTTACACATTATGGTACAGGAAATTAACATACTCTCAAGTTAACCTTGGGTCTCTCTTAAGTCCATCTTGTGACATGTTCTAGGTATGCTATCTATTACATTGCAAAATCACACTTTCCTGTACTGTGTTAACTTCACTGCTTTTAACCTTAGGAATACTTCCCGTAATCACTGCATATGCTGTTTCATATCACTTCCAAAGCCGATTATGTCATCAAGGTACACAGAGCATTGCCATGGTTTCAAACTTCTGAGTATTGCATCCAACAATCTCTGAAATGTTAAAGGTGCATTTTTTAATGAGAATGGCATGCTTCTAATTTGGTAGCATCCCCAAAGTGTCAGAAATGCTGTTTTGTGTCAATTCTGTGATGCAGGCTATATCTGGTGATAATCACTCTTCAAATGCATTGTTGAAAATATTAGCATAGCTCTAAATGGTCCATAGTTTGTGATGTTTGGATTTTTGCATTTAGGTGTCTAATCAAACCAAAATCGATATTTTTGGCACAACTATTCCTGGCTTGTTAATCATATGCCCTCTGTGCTGAAATGACATGTAGAAACAGGTTGTTGTTGTTGTTGTTGTTGTGGTCTTCAGTCCTGAGACTGGTTTGATGCAGCTCTCCATGCTACTCTATCCTGTGCAAGCTTCTTCATCTCCCAGTACCTACTGCAACCTACATCCTTCTGAATCTGCTTAGTGTATTCATCTCTTGGTCTCCCTCTACGATTTTTACCCTCCACGCTGCCCTCCAATGCTAAATTTGTGATCCCTTGATGCCTCAAAACATGTCCTACCAACCGATCCCTTCTTCTAGTCAAGTTGTGCCACAAACTTCTCTTCTCCCCAATCCTGTTCAATACCTCCTCATTAGTTACGTGATCTACCCACCTTATCTTCAGCATTCTTCTGTAGCACCACATTTCGAAAGCTTCTATTCTCTTCTTGTCCAAACTGGTTATCATCCATGTTTCACTTCCATACATGGCTACACTCCATACAAATACTTTCAGAAACGACTTCCTGACACTTAAATCTATACTCGATGTTAACAAATTTCTCTTCTTCAGAAACACTTTCCTTGCCATTGCCAGTCTACATTTTATATCCTCTCTACTTCGACCATCATCAGTTATTTTGCTCCCCAAATAGCAAAACTCCTTTACTACTTTAAGTGTCTCATTTCCTAATCTAATCCCCTCAGCATCACCCGATTTAATTTGACTACATTCCATTATCCTCGTTTTGCTTTTGTTGATGTTCATCTTATATCCTCCTTTCAAGACACTGTCCATTCCGTTCAACTGCTCTTCCAAGTCCTTTGCTGTCTCTGACAGAATTACAATGTCATCGGCGAACCTCAAAGTTTTTACTTCTTCTCCATGAATTTTAATACCTACTCCGAATTTTTCTTTTGTTTCCTTTACTGCTTGCTCAATATACAGATTGAATAACATCGGGGAGAGGCTACAACCCTGTCTCACTCCTTTCCTAAACAGGTATGTGCATGATATGTCTGTTAAATAAACAACCCACTTTATCTATTACTTCATTCTCTTCTGATGTTTCCACCACACACAGAATTCCTACCGGCGAGCTAGTCTAAACACTGACCCAAAGTAATTTCCCAGTACCCTTAGATACATAATCATGCAAATCAAGTCTTAGTATGGTTATTCATGGTTAAATTGGTTCATCTTTTGCAACAGACTCTCCTTGCCACCTCTCTACTGTGACTTTAACCTCTCTGAAGCATTTGTCTGCCATGTTCCACCCTATGTAGCTGGAAGTTGATTATGGCACAATGCTGATAAAAGAAATCAAGTCCCAGAATCATGTCGTAAGCCTCAATTGTGGTTGGCACCATCTCTAGTTATTGTTTAAATTAAGCCGTATGCTAGTGGATGCCTATGTCCACCGTCCTAATGGTGACTTCTTTATTCCCACTCCATGCAGTCTGTACTGCGGTGGGTCCAATTGCTTACATTTCACCAAATCACTCGTGGCGACTGAAACATGCTCCCCTGTGTCCAATAATATCATGGAATACTTTTTTATCCCACTACTCTTCTTAACGCATACAGTACTTATCACATCCAATTCTGCATACAGTTCTGTAGCATCTAGTCTTACTGGTAATCACCATAGGCGGACAAGGGTCCCATCTAGTGTTTAATACCTTGCACCTCCCTGCTCCTCTACTTTTAAAACTGTTACGTCTTCTTACTTCATTCACATCACCCTGAGGCTGGCGACACTTCGTCATTACATGTTGTATTTGTCCAAACTTGAAATGTTTTATATAAGCTGCAAACATGGTCCATTTGCCCTTCATTCCAGTTGACAAATTGATGTCCTCACACACTGTAGTTACCACACTGCTGTGCACAAATGTTTCTGATACCCTGTACACTGTACACACACACACATACTGACATATCCGCATGCAGCCCTCTTAAAAAAGCATCGAAGTCCCTCTACTCTACTTCTTGTGAAATAATGTCATTGACTTCAGCATCTTGCCCCAATGCTCAGGTACGTCCATTAATTTTCCTTACCCTCTGTGCAAGCAGGTTCTGTATTTTTCTTAGTTATTACCGCTAATTGTTCCCTAGTGTCTGGCACTATTTTGATCTGTATATCTTTGAATTAACCCTTCCTTTAATACTTCGAATGATGTGGCTCCCTTCAGACCTACTGTATGCCCTAAATACATTTTTACTTCCCCTGTTAGTCCTAGCTGTAACAGTCAATAATACTTCATTAGGCCAAACTTGCATCTGAGCCAGATATCGAAGGTGAAGACTTGCTCGTTGTTAGTTGTTTTACCAGGACAAGGACTAATTAAGGTTTTGTCTGACAAATTTACACACTGTTTTACGATTGTGCTACTGTCAACACACGAAGTTCTTCAATTTCTGCTGGTAATTGTGCTACATTTTCTAACAATATGCATACTGCTTCTGGTTACAGCACACCTTATGTATATGGTTCTACTGAAGCTTTGTCCTTGACAACGCTCACTTTGGAGAACTAACATTCACAAGACAAGGAGACAAAATCCATTAACTTAATTCCTACATGTAATCATGAGCCATATTGACTCACAGCACTGCCTAGCCATATGGCCCAGATGATTACTAGTGTAACGTTTTCCTAGAAGTGATTTCATACATTGCACTTAATGACCCTTGAGGTTACACTGTACACATCTGTCACTAATCAATCATGCCTTCCATTACCTCTAAGGGTAGAAAAGTGCACAGGTTCTCTATTTGCAATAAAATCTACTTTATAAAACTCATGACGGTCAGATGTCTTTTCCATGACCAAAATATAAGAATTTTCTTTTTTTGTTTTTATTTTTGTTTGTTATTCATTGTAACATAGGGTGTAGGTTCAAACATTGCACTAAGAAGAAGGTGAAGTTCTGACATCAGTGTTGCATGACACTTGGCCTGTCACACGTGGAGAGTGAAATGGGATGTTAGAGCGACTGTGGATACATTTAATTACTTTCTTTTTTCCAGCCCTCAGCCATAGTACATCTGGAGCAGCTTGGAGGCGGCTTCCAATTGTCTCTCAAGCGAAGTAAGAGAAATCTGGCATTGCTGACAGTGCAAAGAGTGAGACTGAATATGGGGTCACTCATTGTCATTGTCACTGTCAGCAGTCTCTCTACGACAGTGGTGCAGCTGATAATGGCAGTGAACTTCCTCCAGTGAGCAACCAGCTCCCTCATGCCTCATAGCAGGCTATCCTGTGTAATGGTCAAACAGCAGACCACATACTGCATTCTAGGATGTCAGTCCCCAGGGTATCACAGGCTTCTGGGCGTTGTTGGCTCTGATACTGAGACAAGAATCATTTAGTACACGAATGGCTGATTGTTTATACGTTCCAGACTATATTTGTTGAGGGCTTCAGGCAAATACACTCCTGGAAATGGAAAAAAGAACACATTGACACCGGTGTGTCAGACCCACCATACTTGCTCCGGACACTGCGAGAGGGCTGTACAAGCAATGATCACACGCACGGCACAGCGGACACACCAGGAACCGCGGTGTTGGCCGTCGAATGGCGCTAGCTGCGCAGCATTTGTGCACCGCCGCCGTCAGTGTCAGCCAGTTTGCCGTGGCATACGGAGCTCCATCGCAGTCTTTAACACTGGTAGCATGCCGCGACAGCGTGGACGTGAACCGTATGTGCAGTTGACGGACTTTGAGCGAGGGCGTATAGTGGGCATGCGGGAGGCCGGGTGGACGTACCGCCGAATTGCTCAACACGTGGGGCGTGAGGTCTCCACAGTACATCGATGTTGTCGCCAGTGGTCGGCGGAAGGTGCACGTGCCCGTCGACCTGGGACTGGACCGCAGCGACGCACGGATGCACGTCAAGACCGTAGGGTCCTACGCAGTGCCGTAGGGGACCGCACCACCACTTCCCAGCAAATTAGGGACACTGTTGCTCCTGGGGTATCGGCGAGGACCATTCGCAACAGTCTCCATGAAGCTGGGCTACGGTCCCGCACACCGTTAGGCCGTCTTCCGCTCACGCCCCAACATCATGCAGCCCGCCTCCAGTGGTGTCGCGACAGGCGTGAATGGAGGGACGAATGGAGACGTGTCGTCTTCAGCGATGAGAGTCGCTTCTGCCTTTGTGCCAATGATGGTCGTATGCGTGTTTGGCGCCGTGCAGGTGAGCGCCACAATCAGGACTGCATACGACCGAGGCACACAGGGCCAACACCCGGCATCATGGTGTGGGGAGCGATCTCCTACACTGGCCGTACACCACTGGTGATCGTCGAGGGGACACTGAATAGTGCACGGTACATCCAAACCGTCATCGAACCCATCGTTCTACCATTCCTAGACCGACAAGGGAACTTGCTGTTCCAACAGGACAATGCACGTCCACATGTATCCCGTGCCACCCAACGTCCTCTAGAAGGTGTAAGTCAACTACCCTGGCCAGCAAGATCTCCGGATCTGTCCCCCATTGAGCATGTTTGGGACTGGATGAAGCGTCGTCTCACGCGGTCTGCACGTCCAGCACGAACGCTGGTCCAACTGAGGCGCCAGGTGGAAATGGCATGGCAAGCCGTTCCACAGGACTACATCCAGCATCTCTACGATCGTCTCCATGGGAGAATAGCAGCCTGCATTGCTGCGAAAGGTGGATATACACTGTAATAGTGCCGACATTGTGCATGCTCTGTTGCCTGTGTCTATGTGCCTGTGGTTCTGTCAGTGTGATCATGTGATCTATCTGACCCCAGGAATGTGTCAATAAAGTTTCCCCTTCCTGGAACAATGAATTCACGGTGTTCTTATTTCAATTTCCAGGAGTGTATTTTAAACACAACTGGTGGCAGGTGAGAAAAGGCTCCCGATCTTCTGCTAATGTACTGCAGCATTGGCTGTTGCTATACCATGCACAACTAACTCAGCTTTGCAATGCCAGTCGGTCGTGTATTGCTGTGCAGCACCTGCGGCTGGCTCAGTTGCAGCCCACTTCTGCTCTGGCGTATTTTCTGACATGCTACAGACGAAACCCAACAAGGACTCCTGTCAGAGAGAACATTGAAAGGACCTACAATCAAACAAGTGTGGCAGTGGAAGAAAGTCGTGGTCTAGAGTAAGAGACAACATTATGGTCAAATCTTTCAAGAACTGCAGTATAAGTAATGCTTTGGCAGGCAGTGAAGACTATCTCTCATATGAAAAAGACAGTGGTCATGAAGGAGAACAACAACTTTATTTTCATATTCTGGGGCCTTTAGGTCATTTCGGTTTTATACATTAAGAATTTTTTGTAACCTGGCTTTACAATCTAATATTAAAATTTTTTAAAATGTTACTTTTTAAAAAGCTGTCAAAAAATGAAAGTATGCCTTATAGCCCGCAGCATCTTATAGTCTGTAAAATAAACTGATGGTCTCACTGAAGCCATCACTGATCGTAATTATCCTCCCAATCTTGTATAAAAACAAATCTCTCATGCTTTATCTTTCCAGTCTCCCATTGTCTGGCCACAGAGGATCGTTCTGCATGTATCTCAGTACCACCCAGGACTGGAGCAATTGAATTACATTCTCCACCAGGGTTTTGACTACATGTTGTCGTGCCCTGAAGTGAGAAATGTTCTGCCCACTATCCTTCCCACACCTCCCACAGTGGTATTCCACTATCCAAAAACCTACGCAATCTACTTGTCCATCCCTACACAACCCCAGCTCCCAACCCCTTACCTCGTGGCTCATACCCTTACAATAGACCTAGATGCAAGACCTGTCCCATACATCCTCCCACCACCATCACAAACATCACCTCTCCCGTCAAAAACAGGGCTACCTGTGAAACCAGTCATTTAATCTAGAAGCAAAACTGCAACCACTCTACTGCATTCTATGTGGGCATGACAACCAACAAACCATCTGTCCACATGAATGGTCACTGAAAAAAGTAGACCACCTGGTAGCTGAGAATGTTGCCAAAAATGACATCCTTCATTTCAATGACTGATTCACAGGCTCTGCCATATGGATCCTTCCCACTAACACCAGATTTTCTGAATTGTGCAGGTGGGTACTTTCCCTATATTCACGTAACCCTCCTGGCCTCAACCTTTATTAGTCATTGTCTTCACCCACCAAGCCTCCTGTTCCATTCCAGCACCATACAGCCCTCATTCTACCATCACACCCAGCCTTTTTACTTCTCTCCTTTTCTGGTACCCCCCTCCCCACCTCTCCCCAGTGCACCATCTAACTGCCTGATAACACATAGCTGCTCTACCCTCTTGCCACCTCATCCTTGCATGCTCCCCAGCAGCACTGTACTGTATGTCACCACCACCCTACTATCCCTCCCCACCTCAGCCTCCTCACTAATGCTGTCCAGTCACCACTCCCAACAGGCAGTGGTGCTGCTGCTTGCAGTGTGTCTACAGTTGCCTGAGACTGCAGTCGTGTGTGTGTGTGTGTGTGTGTGTGTGTGTGTGTGTGTGTGTGTGTGTGTGTGTGTGTGTGTGTCTGTGTGTGTCATCTATTTTTGACGAAAGACTTATGGGCCAAAAGTTTCATTTGTGGCACTCTTTTTGTTACACCTATCTGTGACTTAGCATCTCTGCAATATGGTGAGTCTCAACTTTGCTTCTCTCTGCTGGTCTGGGGATTAGAATAGGCTTAAGGTGTCCCTATCTGCTCTAAGAGGCGACTAAAAGGAGTCTCTCACTTTTCGGCCCTATAAGTTCAGGTCTCATTTTATGGTTTGACGTTCCACTATCCAAATTCTACAGAAGTGCGGGCCAGATGAGGAAGGATGCCTTACGTGGTCCATGAGTTATCCGTAGTGCCCTTAGATTCGATCTCCTGAGCCTCTTGTCATGGCTTTGCATCTCCACCTCCAATACAACTATTTGGGCAAGAGACTTTCTGGACTATGTCATCTTCTTCCATTGTCTCCTGTACTCTTTTGACCCGACATTATTGGATTTCTCTGTGCCCAATATCCAGCATGGTAGCCAGTCCCTTGTGACGGGCCCGTCATGTACTCATTTGGTGGTAGTCCCCTGACAACACAGGGATGGCACTGCTGATACCTGAGCTGTAAACTTCCCATGTATGCCAAGGAGTAGATGCCTGTCTTCCTGGGGCATCAGGACTCCTGGCAACGGCCATCATGCCAGGTGGTCTTTGCTGTGGCTGGGTGGTGCCCATGGGGAGAGCCCCTGATCTGAGATGGTGGCATCAGGTTAGGTGACCCACAATGAAGTGGACTAAGTCATCTCTTGCTGGTGACTGTATGGCGGCAGCAGTGTCTTAAGATGGACAACATGGAGTACAATGCTGACAGATATGATCCTAAATCGTTTCCCTCCCTTGCTACACCATGGGAGGGTCGTACAGTTACAGAAAGAAGAGAGCCATATTCGCCTCGGTATTTAGTCTGTAGCAGAATGGACAGGGACTCCTTTCTATGTATGAAGCCTCAATTTTTTGTTGAACATCTTGATGATAAGTTTGGGGAAGTGACATCACTGTCCAAGATGAGAATTGCTGCAGTCTGGATTCAGACAGCAACCCCAACACAATCCCGTGTGTAACTAACTTGTTATTGGCTGGGTGATATTCTTGTTTCTGTGACTCCCCATGAAAGCCTCAACATGGTCCAGGAGATTACTTTCCATTGCTACCTCATCTTGCAGTATGACGACAAGCTGTGTGCCAGTGTAGAATGGCGGGGTGTTCATTCCATCCAGGGCATTTACAGGGGACCCAAAGACAACATGGTCGCTAGTGGTGCCTTCATCTTAGCTTTTGAGGGTGATTCATTGCCTGAGAAGGTCAAGGGGATGGTTTACTGTCATGATTTTAAACCATACGTCCCTCCCCCTATGTGGTGCTCGTAAGTGCTGGAAATTTGGGCACGTGTCTTGCAGCTGCATTTCCAATGCCACATCTCAAGACTGCAGACATCCACTGCATCAAGATACTATCTGTGCACCTCCTCCCACTTCTATCAGCCACGGAGAGCAGCACTTCCGCAGGTCGCCAGTCTGCACAGTACTCCAAAGTACTTTCAAAGGTTTAAACCTCCATCATCAGGTGGATTTACATTAGTTAATATGACACTTGTGTGTGTGTGTGTGTGTGTGTGTGTGTTTTGTTAGTTTTTTGAGGAATTTGTGGCACTGCCTAGTGGAGAAACAAGACACTATTTCAGAACATGGTTTTGGATTTCTTCTGACAAAAAATTACACTGATATCTAATAGTAAACTTAAAATAAATAAACTAGTGTACCTACAGTGATCCCAGGTTCCTTTCGCTGTTGTAACACATCACATGTATACTGTCACATTTGTAAACAAATATGGCATTTGTAATCTGTTAGGTGCAAGATTCATATAGCAGAAGAGAAGAAATAATCACAAAGTGCAAATAATATACATGATAACAACATTATTACAGAATAATTGTTTAAAGCCTTTGGAGGTGTTTGTTTTGAGGTGTCGAATATATGTGTGTGTTCTCCAGGTGGCATATAAATCCAATTTGACAAGTTAAAACAGCATAACATTGGTACTCGTTTTTATAGTCAGGTGAAATGTTAAAATGGCTTAAACTTCATACTTGTTAATAACAATCAGGTTACAGACTTGAAGTACAATAATCATATTGGCTACCCCAGTGAGACAGAGTGGCGGGCAGGCAGACGGAGGGGCGGGCGGGCGGGCAGGCAGGCAGGCAGAGGGGCGAGTGGGCGGGCAGGCAGGCAGGCAGGCAGGCAGAGGGGCGGGCGGGCGGGCGGGCGGGCAGGCAGGCAGAGGGGCGGGCAGGCAGGCAGGCAGGCAGGCAGGCAGGCAGGCAGGCAGGCAGGCAGAGGGGCGGGCAGGCGGGCGGGCGGGCGGGCGGGCGGGCGGGCGAGCGCGCAGGCAGGCAGGCAGGCAGAGGGGCGGGTGGGCGGGCGGGCGGGCGGGCAGGCAGGCAGGCAGGCAGAGGGGCGGGCGGGCGGGCAGGCAGGCAGAGGGGGGGGGCGGATGGGCACAGAGAGATAGAGAGAGGGAGGGAGGGAGGGTGGGAGGGTGGGACTGACACACAGAGAGAGAGAGAGAGAGAGAGAGAGAGAGAGAGAGAGAGAGAGAGAGAGAGAGAGAGAGAGAGAGAGAGAGAGAGGTGGAATGAGTGATAATATGAGAGCAATCATTTATGTGGCAAGAGCTCTTAAGGTCACATGTTACATATATTAGCTGCCTAAAGGTTGGGGTAATACATTGCTTAATGCTATAATATATGCAGATAAATATAATACAAAATTTTTGCCAGTAGTTGATGTACGAACAGTTTGAAGCTGACAAGGGGTACAAGCTGTTGGTGGGATGAATTATCTGTAAATGGGGTCAATCTCTTGTACTCTTGGCGGCTGTCGATATTTATGGTAAATATTAGTGTGTGTGTGTGTGTGTGTGTGTGTGTGTGTGTGTGTGTGTGTGTGTGTGTTTTTTAAGAATGTAGGCAGTTGCTGAAAACAGAGATGATATTATTATATATATTGTCACTTTTGTCATTTACGATGGATTCTCGTTGTTTCGTTTGGTGTTTGTATAGTTGGAGTGTTTTGAGGATGTCTAGTTTTTCTGCCTTTTCGTTGGATGCTAACACTTGCGTTGTTAACATGATGTTTTGTTTCTTGCAGGTGGGTAGCTATTGCTGATGTGTGGTATTTTTTGTTTTTTAGTGCTGCCATGTGTTCCTTACGTCTAATCTCAAATGATCTGCCTGCCTGGCCTATGTAGAAGCAGTCACAGTCCAAACATTCAATTTTGTACACACCTGTGTGATGAAGTGGGTTTTGTGTGCTGATGTTGTTGGGTAACTTCAGTCCAATCTTGTTGGCTGTTGTAAAGGATATGCTTATGCCTTTTTGTTTGAAGACGTTGGCAATCTGGTATGAAATGTTACCTAGAAAGGGGATTGTATGGAAGATGTTATTTTCTTTTTGTTTTTTGTGCTGTGGTTGCTTTGCCATTATTGAGTGTTTTAGGGTGTCTACTATGGAGTTGTTATAACCATTTTCAATAGCTGTTTGTTTTAATATTTCAATTTCTTGATAACATTTGTCTTCAGAGAGTGGTAGTTGGATAGCTCTATTAATCATGTACTGGAATGCTGTCATTTTGTGTGCTACGGGGTGACAAGAGGAGTTGTGGATTGTGGTACGTGTTGTGGTCGGCTTCCGATAAATTTCAAACTGAAGAAATACAAAACCATGTTCTGAAATAGTGTTTTGTTTCTCCACTAGACAGTGCCACAAGTTCCTCCAAAAAATCGTAACACAACACACACAAATGTCATACTAACTAATGTAAATCCACCCGATTATGGAGGTTTAAACCTTTGAAACGTGTCGTGGAAATAAATAAAATGGTGACTGGTAACAGTAAACTTGTTGTTTCATTAATGTCAATAACAGTCACGGTAAAACCTAACCTAAAAATGTTAGCATTTAAAGTCCTGGCATTTACTAAGCCACTGATTTATCTCTCTGCGTCCCAGGACTTCTCCAATCTGTCTATTGAGAGGCCTTGATGACTTGGGTGGTAGTGACCACCTTCCCATCTTCCTGTCACTCCCCCAGCACCATTCCCCCGGACGTCTACCAATATGGTCTTTAACAAGGCAGACTGGGAAGCTTTCACCTCTACTGTCACCATTGAAACTCCCCCACATACTACCATCGATGTGGTAGTTGAGCAGGTCACTAGAACGATCGTTTGTGTGGCAGAAAACACGATCCCTTGTTCTTTAGGGTGCCCCCAACGAAATTCAGTACCTTGGTGGTCACTGGAAATCGCTGAGGCCATTAAAGAGTGTTGGCGAGCTCTAAAGCGACATAAGCAACACCCTTCCTAGAGCTGCTAATAGCTTTTAAAGGGCTCCTGCCCGCGTTCACAAGCTTACAGAAAGACAGAAATAGGCAAGTTGGGAGAGGTACGTGTCGACCATTGGGTGCCATACATCACCTTCCCAAGTCTGGACGAAGAGCAGACATGTTTGTGGGCACCACACCTCGACACGTGTTACTGGCATTAATGTCAGTGGCGTGTTATCTACTGACACACACAGTTGCCGAGCACTTTACTGATCACTATGGTTGAGCCTCCGTATTAGTGAATTATCCCCCAGCATTTTGCACCCTCAAACAGCGGATGGAAAGGAAAGCACTCTAGTTCACTGAATGTCACATAGAACCCTATAATGCTCCATTCACAGGGTGGGAGTTCCTCAGCGTCCTTGCACATTGCAGTAACACAGCTCCTGGGCCTGATCGGATCGACGGTCAGATGATCAAATATCTCTCATTCGACTACAAGCGACATCTCCTCATCATCTTCAATTGGATCTGGTGCGATGGCGTCCTTCCATTGCAGTGGCAGGAGAGCACCATTATTCCAGTGCTCAAACCCGGTAAAAATCGACTTGATGTCGATAGCTATCAGCCGATCAGCCACACCAACATTCCTTGTAAGCTATAGAATGTGTGGTAAGTCGGCAGTTGTGTTGAGTCATAGAGTCACGTGGCCTACTGGCTCCATGCTAGGGCGGATTCCGCCAGGGTCACTCTACCACTGATCATCTAGTTACCCTAGAGTCCACCATGCGAACAGCCTTTTTCCAGACGTCAACACCTGGTTGCCATCTTTTTTGATTTACGAAAAGCTTAAGACATATCCTTGCCACATTGTATGAGTGGGGTCTCTAGGGCCTGCTTCAGATTTTTATCCAAAATTTCATATCGCTCTGTTCTTACCATGTCCAATTTGGTGCATCCCATTGTTTCCCCCATATCCAGGAGAATGGGGTCTTGCAGGACTCTGTATTGAGTAATCTCTATTTTTAGTGGCCATTAACAATCTTGCAGCAGCTGTCACCTTCTCTATATGCAGATTACTTCTGCTCCATTAGTACTGGTGTTGGTGAACGGTGCCTACACGAACCATTCACAAGGTGCAGTCATGGGCTCTAGCCCATGGCTTCCAGTTTTCATCTGTGAAGTCAGGTGTCACACACTTCAGTGGTGTTGTACCATTCATCTGGAACTACTCACTTTAATGGAGACATATTGATTCTTACAACTGGATATCGATGCCCGAGTGATGTGGCTTCCTCATCATTGTCAGCGGAAGTGTTGGCAGCACCTCAGTGTCCTCTGCTGCCTGAGCAACACCAACTGGGGTGCAGATTGTTCTACGTTGCTGCAGTTCTACAGAGCCCTTATTCAATCCTGTCTTGAATATGGTAGTCTGGTTTATCGTTTGATGGTGGCCTCAGTGTTAAATTCACTCAACCCAGTGCACCACTATGGCATTTGACTGGCAACAGGAGGTCTCAGGATGAGTCCAGTGATTTCAGTTGTAGTATTTTTATATGTAATATTTGTGAATAATATTTTATAGCTGGAAAGTGACAAATTAGCAGTTGGCTATGCATGTGATTTTTTGAGAGATCAGTCAGCAGATTAGAATATTTTATTTGTTGAATCCTTTGTTTATTACTGTTCCTCACTTATTTTGGCCACACTCATCTACTGTTTGTCAAAGAGTTGATGAGTATGTTTAAATGTGTCACAAAAATTTTACTTGCTGTCATGGCATAGACCTTGGAAAGGTCCTAAAACTCCTTAAAGATACTAGTGCAAAAGTTGTATGACTGAATTTGGATACTGCCTTACAGTTGTCGGCTTTTTCTCACAGGAAAGTATTCCCAATGGATAGTAGGTTATTGGCATTTCTCCTGGCTTGTGAGGAACATAGTTCACCAGAGCAAAATATTAAATGTATAGATGTTTGTGTTTCAGTGTTAAATGAGAACTGTTCAGTGTCAATGAATCTTGTACATTTGATGTTAGATTCACATTATTATCTCACTTGTAGTATTTGAAAGTTTGAATGCATGATAAATTTTCAGTTACCTTAATTATTTGTTCAAACTAATTTCCAGTGATGCTTACAAAGACTTGGTGCCATATATTACAGATTATAAAATTCATTTGCTTCTAAAAAAATTTCCTCCAAAATTGAGGTGTGTGTTATACTCGAATTTAATATAACAAGTCCAGTGTTTGAGTCAAAATTCCTGGTTCCCTCAAAAATGGCCATCTGTTCAATGCTGCAGGAAATCTATTTTTATCTAGTAACATTGGATTCTATTGGCAGCAGCAGTGCACCGATGCAACGAACATGAGTTACAGGAATTCACAAGCTTGCTAACAGTGTCTCCCTCGTGCCCTGCAATCACAAACCCAGAACACTGTCTAGCCTGTGATGTGTCATTGCAGTCTACAGTGCCAGTGAACTTGAACTGAAAGTGATTTGTGTTACTGGCAACAGAAGAATATTTTCTTTTGTAGCTAGTTTCACAATGGAAAAATAAAAGGTATTCATATGATACAGGCTATAAATAGTAATAGCATATGCAGAACAATATGGAAACCGAGCAGCTGAGCAGCATTTCAGTCCTCCAGCAAAAGAAAAAAAACACATTTGCTATTGGCAGGCTAGTAAAGAAGAATTGCAAAACATGAAGGCTAAATGTGCAAATAGAGAACTGGAAACAAAATGGCAAAAACTAGAAGATGATGTATTGAAATGGATTCAAGCACACCATCTAAATTGTACTTGAATTACTACAAAAATGACTCAAATACATGCTTGTAAGCTACTGCTACAGTGGAACTTAACAGATATTGAGAGTGAAAATGTTTGGTGCTACAGGTTTACGAAGCGTCAAGGACTTTGCATGCGAACCAAGACCAAAATATCTCATAAACTGCTGTAAGCGTATGAAGGGTGTATTATCTTTCCATCACTTTATTATACAACATTGAAAGAAAACCAGTATGGAACTAAGTTAAATAGTGAATAAAGACTTGATGTGCCAAGTAACAAAATTTTTTCCATGAAATTTGCTAAAACAGTAACATAAAAACAGGTGAACATGAAAAAATGTGCTACACTGTTGTTCTTTCATGTTGTGTTGATGGTTCTAAACTTAATCCAGTGATAATTTTCAAGTGCTAAACAATGTCAAAACCTTGTGAAATACTGCCAGGTGTTGTTCACATACGTGACAAGGATTGGATGGATGAGGCTGGTATGAAATTATGGATTAACAGAGTGTTGAAGTGAAGGAAAGTCACTTAATTGGAGAAGAGTTCTCTTCATGTGCTAGGTCATTTTAGTAGTCATTTGTAAAATTCTGTTAAAGAGAAATTGAGACAGTTAAATACAGAGCTTGCTGTTAGTGCAGGATCTTACTTCACAATTGCAACTTTTTGATGTCTGGACAAATACACTACACTCAAGAGCCAAAGAAGCTGGTACACCTGCCTAATATCGTTTTGGACCCTAGTGAGCATGCAGAAGTGCCACAACATGTCATGTACTCAGTTAATATCTGAAGAAGTGCTGGGGAAGAATTGACACCATGAATCTTGCAGGGCTGACCATAAATCATAGAGTACAAGGGAGTGGAGATCTTTCCTGATGAGCATGTTGCAAGACATCCCAGATACGCTCAATAATGTTAATGTCAGGGGAATTTGGTGGCCAGCATAAGTGTTACTCAGCAGAGTGTTCATGGAGCCACTCTGTAGCAATTCTGGACGTGTGGGGTGTCACATTTTCCTGCTGGAATTGCCCAAGTCTGTCAGAATGCACAATGGATGCAGATAATCAGACAGGATGGTTATGTACCTGTGACCTGTCAGTCGTATCTAGATGAATCAGGTGTCCCATATCACTCCAACACATGCCCCGCACCATTACAGAGCCTCCACCAGCTTGAACATGGATTCATGAGGCTGTCTCCATACCTGTGCAAATCCATCTACTGAATACAATTTTAAACGAGACCCATCTGACAAGGCAACATGTTTCCAGCCATCAACTGTCCAATTTCGGTATTGGTGTGCCAATGGGAGACATAATGCTTTGTGTTGTGCAGTCATCAATGGTGAACGAGTGGGCCTTCAGCTCCAAAAGCCCATATCGGTGATGTTCTGTTGAATGGTTTGCACGCTGATACTTTGTGATGGCCCAGCATTGAAACCTGCAGCACGTTGAATTTTTTCTTGGTCTCATTCATGCATTATCTTTTTCCGGCCACAGCAATGGCAGAAATTTTATATTTTAATGGATTCCTGATGTTCACTTCAATGAAATGGTCTTAGGATAACATCCACACTTCAATGCTACCTCAGAAATGCTGTGTTCCATCGCTCATGCTTTGGCTATAACACCACATTCCAACTCAGTTAAATCTTAATTACCTACCATTGTTGCAGCAGTAACTGATGCTACATCTGCATCACACACTTGTCTTACATAGGCGTTGTCGACTGCAGTGGTCATATTCTGTTTGTTTACATCTCTCTGTCTTTGAATACACATGCTTATACAAGTTTCTGTGGCACTTCAGTGTATTTAAAGTGTATATGGAAGAGGAATGGGACAAATGGATGATGCATTAAGCCCAACATGAATTCATGATGGAGTTCTAAAATGATCTACTAACAAACAAATGTGTCAGTCAATAAAGCAGTTGTGATATAGGGTGAGAGAAAATATCATTGTTAAATCTATCAATAGGTCAGCATAAATAATGCTCTTAATGGTAGTGAAGACCATCTTATATATAAAGAGGACAATGATGCTAATGAAAGAGGAAAGTTCAGATGGCGAATTTCAGTGATTTCAAAGGTCATTTTTCGTTGTATAAACTAAGAAATTTCTTAGGCTGACTGCAATCTAATAAAGAAATGGTAAAATTGTACTTTACTTAAAAACTGCTTGTAAATGAAGGTGCACCTTACAGTCTGTAAAATATGGTAGTCACTTTCTTCAAATACATTTTGATTTAATCTGTTGAGCTCACCTCAGACAATGTACTAAAGGATTGTTGCTGCTGTCCAGAGGGTCATGAGATTGCGTATAGTGATCTGCCGAACTAAACAGTATTTGCACTCTGCCACTGTTGTTTACTATTTGCTCCTTTCATCTCATCAGGCGCCTAAATGCAGTCCTATTGCAGTAGCACTCAAAAATGTTTTATAGACAGCATTAGTTACAATTACATAAACATAAGTGTTTAATAGAAAAAATTGCCATTGGGTAATTGAGAAATATGATACTGTAATCTATTTAGTACAGGTCTACATATAGTTTAAACAAGGTTATGTTACATCAAGAGAGTAACTCAAAAGTAATTTGTGGGTTAAGTATATAAGAATAACACTATTTTGGGGTCTGAAAAATAAATCAATATTTGTTGCATACTCATAAGCTTTCATCACAGCTGCACAATTTGGCATTGAATCCACAAGCTTTTGTAACAGGTCAATTGGGAGTTCTGACCATGGGTCCAGTAAGATACCAGCAAATTGATCCTTGTTTGAGTAGCTTCTACAATGAACACATCAGTTCAGTGTATGTAAGAGGTGTTCAGCTGGATTTAGATCCAGGCTCCAGCTTAAGCACTCAAAAAGTTTGTGTTTGGTTTGAAAGAATTTTTTACAAAATAGACAGGTGTATTTCAAACCATTGACCTGCTGAAATATCCAATTCTGTGACACATTCTGTCTCCTACATGGAATCATATTCTTTTCTAAAATGTGACTGCACAGGTAACATCCCCACACCATGACACTTCCACCACCATGCTTAGTGATCTATACCTGACCCTTGTTTTGTCCCTTTAGCTTTTTGGTTATGTATACAGGGTGAGTAACTATTGTCACCTAAAATAACTCTGAAAGTATGAGAGAAGCTGAAAAGTTTGTGGGACAAATGTTGCATGGGACAGTGGGGGCCATAATATGACATTTCTGTTTTGTTGCTAGATGAGATCATGTCAGAGATACGAAAGTCAACAGTGATTTTTTAGTGGGATGCTATAGTTTGGTACTTATTTTCTGATAGCGGCTCTTGCGATCAATTGAATGATGTGCAACAATAAGGTCTTTGAAGATCAACAAAGGCAAAAAGGCGGCATGAACGTCCATTTACAGAAGGTGTTTATAGTGATGACCATTGGTATCAGTGCAGTGCTGCGATCTTCTTATTATGAATTGAGTTGTATTCCTTATCACATCAACACTTATCGAGGCATGTGCTCTTGCAATTCTCTCTCATATCTCATGCAAATAGTAAATATTCGCCAAATAGGGCATATCCATCTAATGTGCCATTGACATGTAAACACCTTTTGATAGTCTTGCAATACAACACTAACAGGAACAGTAAGACTAGTACGTCAAATCAAACGAATGTGAATGATGTATTGCTTCAAAGAACAAGCTGATACGCTTCTTATTTACGGAGAAATTCAGTGAGAGCTGGCACTGTTGCACTGCAGTTAGAGATCCTTGTGCTAGTTTGCTTCAAATCTCAAGGGAATCTGGCATGAGCGAGAGTAGTGTTGTTCGTGTTGTGTATTGCCATATATGTCATCGTTACCATACCAGTCTTCACCAAGGGTTAACTGGTACGGATTGTATGCATCACATTAAATTCTGCTGATGGGCTCAACTTAAGATTGAGTGATTACACATTTATTAATTTAATTTTATTTAGTGATGAACCATGAAAATGTTAATTTGCAGAACATGCATTATTGGCAACTGAAAATCCATGTTGGTTGCTGCAAGTTGCACACCAAAAACCATGGACAGTGATTGTATAGTGTGAGATTCCGGAGGACAGAATTATAGGCCTATATTTCATCGAAGGCAGTCTTAATGGTAGGAATTACACCCCCATTCCTGCAAGAAACATTAAGTCTGTTATTGGAAGAAATACCTTTAGGAACAAGGAAGAGAATGTGGTATCAACACAGTGGGTGTCCGGCACGTTTTTCGCTGATGGCTAGAAATGAGCTGCAGAGACAATTCCCAAATCATTGGATTGGACACAGAGGTGACGTGTCATGGCTGGGTGGTTCGCAAGACTTGACACGTTTGTATTATTTCTTGTGGGTATTTGTAAAAGCTATTGTTTGTAAAGATGTTCCAAGTGTACCTGAAAATATGTGAGAGGGAATTGTAAGAGCACGTGCTTAGATAAGTGCCAATGTGATAAGGAATACCACTCAGTCCGTGATGGTAAGTTCGCAGTGATCATCACCTCTAACACCTTCTGTAAATGGACGTTCATGCCACCTTTATGACCTTCATTGACCTTCAAAGATGTTACTGTTCCAAATAATTGGATTCGTCTCCATAGCCACAATCAGAAAATATGTAACAAACTATACCATTCCGTTTAAAGAAACAAAGTTGACATTTATATCTCTCAAGCAACAAAAAACTAACCTCATATTAAAGCCCCTCTTATACTATGCAACTTTTGTCCCACAAACTTTTCATCTCCTATCATACTTCTGGAGTTACTCATAGTGGCAGTAGTTAGTGACTCACCCTGTATACTGCACACCATCAGAAAATAAATATGTTAAATTAACTTTTGTCTCTCCATAAAATCAAAGACTCATCTTCGACACTCAAAGTTTCAGGTTACCTTGCAAACGCTATCCTGTCACTATTTTTTTATTTTATGAGTGGGTTTATGTCTTTTATAATGTAAATCACCTGTTACTAAGTGACTTCTTACAGTAGAAGTGTGTTCGCTCAGTCCATTATGTTGCTTCAGATCATCCCTGACTTGTTGAGATGTTTCTCTTGGAGCAGCACCACTGATTGCTTAAAAATCATTCTGTCCTTCCTTCTCGCTCTGCTTCAAGGATGACATGATCTTGGCTTACTGGTTACTGTTATTTCCTGTTCTGGCCATTGACTGTGCACACTTGTTAGTGGTTGTGGTATGCCACACTCTACAGCAGTGCTAGACTGCTACCTACTAGTCTTGAAGACATGCAAAACAGCTTGCCTCACATCAACCATGTGTTCTGTTTTGCTATACTTCTAGTTCTCTACAAGTAAACAATCACTGAGTGAATACCTGAGTCATAGTGGTTAATGAATACCATGCCATCAAGGCAAGTTACATACTTTCGAGCTAAAGGAATATATACATATATTGTTGTTGTATGATCTTGCTTGTTAACTAGATATGTAACCACAGCAGCATGAAGCTCTTGCTGGAGTGACACATACATGTGTTGCTCTTTTGTGACTGCATGCAAGCAGTTGTTGTTGTTGTTGTTGTTGTTGTTGTTGTTGTGGTCTTCAGTCCTGAGACTGGTTTGATGCAGCTCTCCATGCTACTCTATCCTGTGCAAGCTTCTTCATCTCCCAGTACCTACTGCAATCTACATCCTTCTGAATCTGCTTAGTGTATTCATCTCTTGGTCTCCCTCTACGATTTTTACCCTTCACGCTGCCCTCCAATACTAAATTGGTGATCCCTTGATGCCTCAGAACATGTCCTACCAACCGATCCCATCTTCTGGTCAAGTTGTGCCACAAACTCCTCTTCTCCCCAATCCTGTTCAATACTTCCTCATTAGTTATGTGATCTACCCATCTAATCTTCAGCATTCTTCTGTAGCACCACATGTACAAGCAGTACTGACAGCATAACAACGCAACTGGAAAATATTTCTGAACACTGCTATAACTTAACAAAACACTTAAAATACTGTTATCTGCATATTTGCAGAGACTCTTTGACCTGGCTGTAATTAGTTTGCAGTACATACACCATCACTATGCTTTACTGAGAAGGTATTGCAAATGTGGAACAATTTTTTTTTTGTCTTGCTCCAGTACAGGCAACTAAGGTTTTACATTTCTTTATGCTACTGCTTCATCTGTACACTTGTCTTTCCACTCACCTAATGTCCAGTTTATATCTTGCCATTTTGGAAATATTTTGGTGTGGAGAATTTATCGTCTCAATTCTGTTTTTGTATTTGGTTTGGTTTTTAATTTCTTGCTTATTTAAACAAGTTTCTTGTGGGTCTTTGTGCACTTTTTAAGCCAGTGAGTTCTTTTTTAAAGTAAAATAGATTTGGCACTGATGCACAGTTTTTCTTTTCAGTGTGCTAAGACTCATTACCCTTCTTTTCCAAATATTGTCTGCAGTTTTTTCTTACATATTTATTTATACTTGTGTATTGTTTCTGAATTTAAATGTTTGAGCTGGTGTTCTGTTTCCTAATATCTTTTCTCTTTTCATAATTTTCATGATCTTTTGTTGAATCCGAAATTAGTAATTGTGATGCAGATGTGTATTCTGGCCAAACGACTGCCTTGCAAGTTGGAGGTTCTGCAATTTTGGAGAATGAATTTTTACTATAAACATCTTCTATTAACAGAAATGCAAAGTTCATCTTTCATAGTCTTCCTCTTGTAGCTCCATTTTCCCAACCATAACTTCTGAAAGATCCTTAAATTTGTCTCGCCCAGATACTCCCATACTTCGTATTTGATTGGGATGTCGTAGTCCTGTTGTTACCCACTACTACTTATCAGAGGAGATGAGTAGTCATGCTTTTCGTGCTGTTTTTCTTTCTCTCTGTTTTGTGCTTTCTCTACACAGTCAGTATTGCTAAATTTTCTAGAAAAGTTGAACAGACAATTTTAACACTATACATTTTCTAACCAAGTAGTATTCAACTTCTGGTATTAGATTCTGACAACTGCTCCATCTGTTCAGTGATCACTTTTCACATATGGCCTGAAAGAAGACTGGAGTTAGTCCATTGTCTTGGCTGAAGTCTGTTCTTATATCAAACGAGGCTGAAGTACTTTTAAGAAGATTTGTATTTTCTTCTGCATTTCAGATTCTTTAAGAATTTTGAATAAAGTAGTCGTGCTTTATAGTTGTAAGCCTTCTAAAATTTTACAAATGTATTCCAATAGTACTTTGCTACTGTAGTCCTTCATCAATCTGCCCACCACAGGACCTTCCTGTCCTAAGCCATTCCTGATATATCTCGTATTTTAGAATTTCTACTGTTGTTTTCTCCTGGAACTTTTCATGGAACTTCTTTTAATCTTCTGTGAACATGGTTATCAGTTATTCTAGGCCAGGAATCGTAGTTTTATTATTCTGTGGTAATGGTCAGTTTCAACAGGTATCTGTCTGATTCTGAAATTGATCATCATTTTGGAATTGTGCTATGTTATTGGTACAGAAACTATCTGATATTCTCAAATCATATTATTGTTGACCTCATATGATTTTAGTGGTTTTGTGATGTGTGTGTATGTGTGTGTGGGGGGGGGGAGGGGATGGTTATCTGCCAACAATTTAGCTAAATGTCTTTTTCTTACCATTTTTGTAAGGCAGACATTCATAAATGAAAACATTTTCTCCCTGGACTGTTACAGAATGTATTTATTCAAAATTAATTTGGCAGCTGTACGATTCTCAAGTGGTATCTCAGTGTGATGATAGAATCCTTTATAATTCCTATTGAGGTAATACTTTCCTTGTGTTAACCATGTTTACAAATTCCATATTCATTACAATATGGGAGTCTTTGTAATCTGTATGCCTAGACAATGCCAGTACTTCATGTACTAATTTCTATCAAAGTCATGTCCTACTGCACGTCTTAATATCCACTCCCCAAGCACTAGGCATGACATTTAATAACGCTGACTTAGTTCATGGTAAGCTGTCACTTGAGAATGGTATAACAGTCAAAATTCCAGTTGTGAATAAATTCATTTAATAGCAGTTTAGGCAGATAATGTTCTCATCTCCATTCTGTGCCAGTCTGAGGATAAAAGTTTAATAAAATCTGTATATTTTCCTCCGGTACTTTATCAGATGCTTCTCAACATTGTTCTGAGGACTGTTTTACCTCCTGCATTGTTCTTGTTATCCTGATTTATTGGTGCATGTGCATTAATTGTTGTGTACCTCTCACCTAAATATTGAATTATTGCAGGGAGAGGGACTTTCTGGAGCTAATTAAAAATTTGGATTTTGGATTGTTTGGGGGAAGAGACCAAACAGCGAGGTCATTGGTCTAATCGGATTAGGAAAGGATGGGGAAGGAAGCAGGCCATGCCCTTTCAAAGTAAACATCCTGGCATTTGCCAGGAGTGATTTAGGGAAATCACAGAAAAACTAAATCAGGATGGTCGGACGTGGGATTGAACTGTCTTCCTCCCAAAAAATTTGGTACCATTTGCAACGTAATTGCCATTCATGAATGCAGAGCCTAGTTCTGGAGTAGTTTCGCGAATTTCTTCCCTGTGTTCTCTGTGAAAGATCTACAGTTCTCTGATTGTGGTATTTCGCCATCTGTGAAAGTGTTATTTTTAAATGCAAATTTTAACTTGTTGTTCATTTACAATGTCTGAAAGCATTTTGAGTTTGCCAGTATTCATGAATGTTCGTATATTTAATGGTCCAAGCATGTATGTAGTTTTGGGTGTGAATTTAAGGTTGGGTTTAGAAGTTACTCCTCACCTCTGCAAGTTGGTCTGGGGTGCTTAGAGCACAAAGGTCCAAATGTGTCACTTATGATAATCGATTCATCTGTCAGTGAATGGCAGTTTTTATAATGAAAAAAAGTGAACGAAAATTTTACACAAGGTGTAAGTGCATGACAGATTAAAGATGTATTTGTTCTCTTGTCTTTGTTAAGTGTCTAGTAGGAAGTAGGGCTAGAATCGAATTACTGGCTTGTGTGGTTACTTACAGTACTGAAGACAGTGAGAAAATGGAGAGTGAATTCTTACTAACATTCTGTTTCATTAAGTGCAACAGTTTATCATGCCCTCTTTAATTATATTTCAAGACTCACCTACAGCATGTTGTGGATCAATCACATGTTGGTGGGCATTAATAGAATTCTATTTATTTACTGTCTCATCAGTTCTGAATCACTGGCCATTTCTTCAAATATTTCAGGTGGAAACCTCAACAAGATACACACCTGATAGTGCAAGGTAAGTTTACATAATTCTCTGTGGAACTTTTTGAGAAATATAAATTTTTATTTATTAATTGTGAGAGTACTTCAGATATAAAATGCACTACTGTAATTATTCAGTATTACTGATAAGCATCATCATTAAAAGGCAGTATGGTCAGTAATGCTATTCTCTGCAACAACCATTATGTGAATGTTCCTAAATAAATAGAGTGAATGTCTAATATCCATACAGGAAAATAAAAGTTCAGGTGGAATGTCAGGAGCTGTATTGTGCTTAATGCAGAAAATCACATGAAAATCACTGAAAATCAACAGATTCATCTTGATTGGCACAAGCTAATGTCAAGAAGAAATTGTGAGTGGCTATGTCTCCAAAAACTGGAGCTGATCCCCACCCTTCCAGGTTAATGAATATAGTGTTGAACAGCCCTTTCAATGGTGTGCCAAAGTGGTACTCATGAAACACACAAGCTTGTAGTGGTGACAGTTTACAGGCCTCCACCAAGAAGATCTGTAAGTAGCTGGTGCCAGTTTCAGTAAGGTTGTGAAGTTAACTGGTGAATCCTGATTGTCTTTGTTTCTGCTTCATCCCAATGTGTTCCTGAAGGCTGGCCCTTTCATTAGACACATTACAGGTGACAAGGTAATGCATAATTCCCAGCTCCGGGTCAAAGGAGAGGGCTTGCACATACCTTCTGATACAGGCCAGGCCCAGAGAGGGGTGAATACCTAAGCTGTTACCTTCCCAAATGACAATTGGTCCCTCTGCCAGAACTTCAGGAGGTGTGACGTTGGGTGTGAACAGTCATTTATGGTGGGTGAATCCCACTCTGAGGGAGCCCCCATTTGGAAGGAGCATACCACTGGAGATGTTGGCAATAATGGGGATTTTTTTTTCATTGACTCAATCGCCATCTTAGTGTGTGTCTACTAAATGTAAACAGGCTGAAGATTTGAAGGCCCTCCCAGCTGCACATCAGTTCCTCATGGTATCACGTACTGGAGGTGGTCAGTCCTTTGCTACAATTAATGTGTGCATTAATCTGAAAGGTGTTGTTGCAGTTGCAGGCTCTGTGAAATTCTTTTCTCATTTATCTAATGCAACTTCCCTTTTGAAGACATATTGTGATTTTCAAGCCCAGCAACTGTTTACAGTATTACTCCTACAGAGCTACCCTGTTCCTGTTGAGGACCAGCGTACACTGAACTCTTCACATGGTGTTCCTTACATTCTGATGCTAGATGGCCACACCAAGAGAGAAATCCACTCTTATCTCTCTAATCATGGGATCACTGTGGCCCATTGAGTAATGAAAAAAATAGATGCAAAATTAATGCCCACATGCAGCTTTTTCTACCGTTTGCTAAGTTAGGCTATGAAGTCGTCATGATCCAACCATACATTCCAAACCAGATAAGTTCCTACAAGTGTCAATATTATAATAAAACACGTATCCTGCCAAAACATGGCCAAATGTGTTAATCTTGGCAGAGATGCTCATGAGGGCAGCTGTTTCCCTCCTCTCTGTTGCATCAATTGTAATCCCATGGATGTCCCATGTGTCTTAATGAGCGAGCCATCCAGGAGATCTGAGTGAAGGACATTAAACCCCACCTTGTCACTTGCAGTTGTTAGCTAGTCAAAATCCATACATTTTACAATCTGGCATTTACAGTATCAGTTTTGACTATGCCATGTGTAATGGAGGATATACCCACCCAGACTTGCAACCTCAACTTCAGTATTTTAGTAGTAAAATCACCCAGGTCACAGTAGCATCCCCATCTCCTCTTACAACTGTGCAACAAGCCATCAAATCATTGCCCGTGGTTGCGAAATCACCAGCTACACAACTGTCAGCCTGAAAGGACAAAAGCAATACTCCCCCAAAGACTTTCTACAGGTAAAAACATAGTTTTCATCTGCCAACTAGAAAGTTCTAAGAACTCAAACGGTCTTCTCCTTCCATGACTTTGAGATCCTCTTCAGTGGTGTTGGCACATATATCCTCATCCGGCTGAGCTCCATCTTGCTGGTGCCCACTGCCTACCGATTTTCTGCCATGGAATTCACAGGCTGACCCAGGGAGAATGCCAATATGTTTGTAGATCTCATGTAACAGGATTATCCAGCCTCTGCCCCTGTAGCAGTGAGTTTTTGAAGGCTGGCACTCAGCAGCCACTAAGATGTTTAACCTTCATTTGTTCCGTCCTCCCCAATCCCCATTATGATTCTTCTCCAATGGATCCAACAAGGAGGAATTACAGCTTCTCTTGGAATTGCAGTGTCCTCTTGTTCTCCACTACAAAAAAAAAAAAAAAACAAATTCTCCTCACAATCGCTCTGACCTCTGTTTCCTTCTGGACCTATGTGACCTTTCCCCCAAGGACAGAACTCCACCTCATGGGGGAGCCATGCTGGTCATTGATCCCATTGAACACTCGACTACTAACTGTTGCATTCTGCATTTTCCTTCCTCATTCCATCTTTTCTCTTTTTAACGTCTACACCCCTCTGTTATTTGTTGTTACCATGTTGGAATTACTCCAGCTCATTGGTCAGCTCTCCCACTCCTTTTTGCTGCTTGGCGACTTAAATGCCCACCATCTGCTTTGGGGCTCTTGGAGAACCTGCCCAAGAGATTTCCACTTAGCTGACCTTCAGAATCATCTCTCTTACTATTGGAGCACCTGTGTTCCCTTCAGATTCCATGCACATTTATTACCATTTGGACCTCTTGTTCTGCACTGTCCACCTTGCTGGTCACCTTGAATGGCCTGTTCCCTCTGACGCATTCTCAAGTGATTACTTTTTGTGTCTTATCCATTTGCTGACTCCTACCCCACCTGAGTGCAAATCCAATTGGCAGCTTTCTGAGGCTTATTGGAGGCTTTACTCCTCCCTCATGAACTTTACTCAGCTGTGATGACCAGGTGAAGTATCTTCCAAACGATATCCTTACCGCTGCAGAATGTTCCATATTGTGCACTTCAGGTTCATTGTAGCATGTCCTGGTCCCTGGTGGACTGAGGCATGCAGCAATGCGATTCACTTGAGGAGATCTGAACCATGCAGCGATGTGATTCACTTGCGGAGATCTGAACCATTGTCCTGATAAATATGGTGGAGGGCTGGTATCATCTGTAGTTTGTACATGTGGGGCTTCAGAGGCGATCTGCCCCATTTACTAGAGGATGTTTTGAAAGACAATTTTTTTCTCAGGGTTTATGGTTTAGGATTGTCAGACATATTTATCCAGGAAAATGGGATGCCTGAATGCTCGTACTGAGTACTCTCCCACCAGGGATCTCAGCTCCCTTTTCGTCAAGGATCTTAGAATCTGTTGCAGTTCTACATCAACTTGTCTCCTTGAGCAACGTCTTCAGCGTCGTTCCTATCATCTTTTTTCGTGAAGTATGGGCAGTGGCTTTCACTTTTCAACTGCCAAAACCCTTTGTATGAATATTTGGCGGCGGAATGATTTTCTCACACCATCTTTACATCTTGTACTTTTTGTTCTTCCATTCACTGAAACTAAAGAATTTCTGGGACTCATGTCTGATAGGAATCTTCCTTGGTCCTCCCATGTATCTTACCTGGCTGTACATAATATTCAATCCCTCAGTGTCCTACATCGCCTAAGTGGTACTTCCAGGGGAGCAAATCAGGCCACCTTCCTCCATTTTCTTTTTATCCCGTGTACATTCCTAACTGGCTGTCTTAACACGCTCCACCATCTTGGAATATGTTTAGCCACTGGTGGCTTTTACACCAGCCTGATTGAGAGTCCATGCAGAAGATGCTGAACTAATAGTCATACTGGCATGATGTCCTCCTCAGTGGATAGGCATGCCGTTTCTCTTTCACACCTGACCACTCTTCCTATTCCCTCTTATTTGATGACTCCCTTGCCTGCTAGTATTGGGCATGCCATTCTTCTCAGTTACCTCCTGGAGTTCGCTTTTGGCTTCTGCTTTGGTAGCTTAACTTCGCGGTACCTGCAACATTCCTGATGGTTGTGAACCCTTTGCCACCTTGGCTTCATGTACCAGCCTATGTTCATTATGGACTTTATTTTCTTCACTTCACGACCCACCATAGGAAAAATTGCATAAGTAGTATGGACTAATGTCATCACGATACAAAATTCGTTGCAATATTACACTGTACACGAATTGTACTGACTGGCAGTACGGCCACCAGTTGATAACTAAAATTTTATCAGTATTAAGCACTATCACTTGCCCTTTGTAGAAACCTAGTAGCCATGATATTGAATATTTGTGACTGAAGTCCGCAATGTGTTTTCTTTTTATCTCTGATTTAAACATATTAACGTATGCATGTATCTGAAACCCTGTAACAAAACGTTTAAAGTATGCATATGAATTGTCAATGTCTCAAGAGCCATAAGGGAATTTCCACAGCTTCCCCATTCCCTAGATGTAATTTATTATTAATTCAGTGACGTTGACTATGCTTTTGTGTGTTTCCAGACTGGTCAATACTGTATATCACTACCCTCTGCTCATATATTGGAGGAAAGCAGTTTCCTTTCACTTTAGACCAATTAGGATTAGAGTGAACATAATTACATCGCAGCTTCAAATGATGCATACTGCTTGTTTTTATGCAATTTTCACGAAAAATATCATGCAGGAATATCCTCAGAAGTATGAACTGAAGTCAAGGTAGCGTCGAACATTGTACAACAGCTGATTCATATTGGTGAAGTGACAACACAGTTCATCAGGTGGCCTTAAATTACCAAGAGCTCCATACCCCAAACAACACGTAAATTGACAGTTCCACGTTTCTTGGATTTCCACATTGTCTTAGACAATGTATCCTACATAAACACGCTGTAAAATCTCGTGATTATAAATTTTCTGACAAGTTTAAGCAGATCTATGTTTTAATCCTTCTTTCCAGTACCGTTGCTATATGTAGAACCCAACCAATTTCCTGTATTGTATTTCCTGTATTGTATGTTCAGCATTTACCTATAGCGATGGCCTCAATGGTCACAAATCATGCATCGGGCATGGATGTTTGTGATGTCCTTAGGTTAGTTAGGTTTAAGTAGTTCTAAGTTCTAGGTTACTGATGACCTCAGAAGTTAAGTCTCATAGTGCTCAGAGCCATTTGAACCATTTATCAATATCTATCATTCCTGGGCGCGTTTTGATGAGTGACATCACAACTGGTTACATTTCTAACAGGACACAGTGAAATACCGCGAATGTTGGTTTCAGAAGCGTTACTTTCACAGTAAATTTCCTTTTATACAAGATGATGATGCATGTCAGAATGTTCAATGAATTTTTCTAATCACAGAGCATTATATTCTCATTAAAGACTTAACGCTCAGGACGAGCCATGTGGAAAATTTTGGGCTGAGAAGATCAGCCATTTATGCCATAATTTTAAAATTTGGTGGCACACTTGCGTTTCATATATCTTGAAAAGGTAATACACACAGAAAATTTCCAAGTTTCAAGTTTAGTCTTTCATATTTATTATAGTTCTTCCATTGAGTACATATTATGCAATAATGCTGGCAAACAGTATAGTTGCCTTTCAAAAACGAGCGAAGTTATTGAGCGATTTCACATGTAACTGGCTTTACTATGGGAAAAGTAATCGTGCTTGTTAGAAATATAAAGCTGCTAAAATTGAAGCTGGTGCTCTTAGGGTCCTGCCTAAACACACCCTCGGGAAGACAGCAATAACTTTTCGTAAGTCAACATTATATATGAAAACTTAGCTGGTCTTGTAGTTGTACTGATGCATATTAATTCAAACCATTAACTTCTTCCATTTGTGTGTTTGCATGGCGCAACATTCATGTCGTTATTTGCTGACATCACGTTTCCTATTCTCTGTCGGGAGGACGACGGTTCAATCCCGCGTCCGGCCATCCTGATTTAGGTTTTCCGTAATTTCCCTAGATCACCTAAGGCAAATGCCGGGATGGTTCCTTCGAAAGGGCACGGCCGATTTCCTTCCCCATCCTTCCCTAATCCGAGCTTGTGCTCCGTCTCTAATGACCTCGTTGTCGACGGGACGTTAAACACTAATCTCCTCCTCCTCCCTATTCTGTGAATATCTCCTGTCGTTGACTGGCGAGATCATGTGACATGAGCTATGCTTGGCCGACAAAAGCATGTCACAATCTTTATTTCAGTGCTTCAGAAGCTACCTTGATATAATTGGTGGAATTCGTGTTCATACTTTCGTGATACGAAAATATGTAGTGTACATGTTTCCACTCATCAGAGATCTTTCAAAAACCCTTTGATTTTTGCTAGGTTGAGATTCCTAAGCTGCCAGAAAGTTTACAAATCCATAACCATTCATGGAATTGATAAGGTTTACAGCTCCTAGGGAAACGATACCATCTTTTGACATGGAAAAATGTACTTCCACCCACTAAAAGTTTTTCACCCTAGAAAGCACGTTTCTGACTGGGAAATCCAGGAATTTTTTCTTGTCTGGATTTACACCCAGTTAAGAAGATTTAATCCTTCCATATGAAATGTAGTGCCTATTGCGAAGAAACGCCTTGCATGAGTGGTAAAGTTGTTTTATCAGAACAGCAGCACTGGATTGCAGGAATATCATTGAAATAAATGACTGAGAAAAGGCCCCATGTCAATAAATGTGTTGAAGAGTACAATCAAGAAATTTGAAGAAATAGGTGAATTGAGTGGTGCAACAGATTCCAGTATAGGTTGTTGTATTTGCTTTTAGCTACAGCCGACCATGCAGCAGATGCTTCAAATAAGTGCTAGATTTGTCACAGGATATCTCTCTCTCTCTCTCTCTCTCTCTCTCTCTCTCTCTCTCTCTCTCTCTCTGCCTCCCTCCAGTCAACAGCTCAAAAGATTTTGTGGCACATTTTACACTAGTATCTCTATAAGGCTCAGAATGCGCTGCTAAAGAAAGCCCAAGATAGGCTACAATGCTGTGACTTTGCCTTCGTTTTTGGCATGCATGAAAATGAGTGGCTTTAGGCTGGGGAATATTCTTTGGATGGGCAAGGCATATATTACTGTGCAAGGGGCTCTGCATGCACACAACTGTCGCATATGGGGTTGTCCTCCCAAATCTTGTGTGGGAACATCCATTGCACACAGCTTATGTGACAGTGTGGTGTGATTTCACAAGCCCCTTCATTCTCAGTCAGTGTTCCTTGGAGATACTAACACGCCATAGACCTGTAAGGTGTACAGTGACATCTGAACTTTATAAGGATCTTGTTATGCAATGTGATTCCAGCATTTCAAGAACACAATTGTCTGCATCGTTGTTTTGATGTGAGATGTGGTGGCACGATATGTCTGTTGTCGAGTGAACAGTTGGTTCCATGAAACCTTTGGTATCACCCACATTATATCTATGCAGTTTCAAGATATGTGGCCTTAGAGATCCCCCAACCTAAATTCATGCGACATGTGGATGTTGGGATATGTGAAAGATTGATTGGGGTTGTATCCAGATACTCCTGATCAGAAGGATATCATATGATCAAATTCAATCTGATTACAGTGGATATGCTGTAGGCAACTGTTAACCCTGTCATGTCATGGATACAGCATGTTGCTGAGTCAGTAGACCATTTTGAACACGTAACTTCTGATCATATTCTGACAAACGTACCAGAACCAGCATTATCATTGGTCTGATCGTTTCTACTCTTTTCCTGCACTGATACCTTATTCTCACTGCTTATAGCGCCATATTTTCAACTGATGGTGGAAAGTGAAAAAATATTTTTCAGCGTACTCGGTGAGGACACCAGTTAATGAACATGCTACAATGTTTCTGCATCATGCAAAGTATAGACCCCACGATGCTGTACCCAGAACACTGTCAGTTTAACTATAATCACTTAAAACGCCTTAGATCGACTTCTTGTTATGAAAACAGGGTGCTGTTCAGACAATTTTACCCTCAGTAAATTCATAATAAAGTTGCTATGACGTCTTGCAGTGATACCACACTCGTTCTGTGATTGCTGCTAAGCAGGGGTTTTTATCAACAGCTTGTGGTTATTGTTGTTATTACAGTGTAATAATTATGGTGACTTCTGTGTGAGTGTCTTTTACAGTAGGCAGTGTGTCCCACGTTTCTCCAACCATTCAAACCAGCCTGAACAGACTTACTATTCTCCATGAGTTCTGTCCTCAGCTCGTGGTCTAATACGATCATGGGGTCCCGGTTAAGATTCCTGGCTGGGTTGGGGACTTTCTCTGCCCAGTTACTGGGTGTTTGCGTTCTGTACTTCTACATATATTTTGGTTTAAATGATTTATGAAGTTTTGGATGACAGTAATATTCATCAAGATTGCATGATGGAAATTGGTGAAACAAATTCAGAAGAGGGTGGTGGTGGTGGTGGTGGCGGCGGCGGCGGCGGCGGCGGCGGCGGCGGCGGCGGCGTAGGGGGCGGGGGGGTTGGGTGTTAGGGTAGCTGAGAGCGCTAACACGCTGCTTCCTGAATTCGGGTAAGCGCGCCGTCCCCAAATTGAATCCACTCAGCGGATTAACAGCAAAGGGCCGGTGTGCTGGCCAGCATGGATGTGGTTTTTAGGTGGTTTTCCACATCCCACTAGGTGAATACCAGGTTGGTCCCCATGTCCCGCCTCAATTACACAGCTCACAAACATTTGCAGACATTCGCACTTTCCCATGGATTAAACTGGACGCAGACAGTTGGGTAGACTAATTCTGTCCCATGGAGGGGGGGAGATAGTCTTTGGGAGTGGCGACCCCATCATAATACCAGCCTATATATGCAATGGCACATCACAACCAGCCTTGGCCAAAAGACCGAGTAAACATGACGAAGTCCCATTAATAACCCGACCTGTCTAGTTGTCAGGTGGAGGGGTACTGGAGAAGATAGATAGAATGTAAGAAACGGTTTTTGTTCATAATGACAGATCTTTGGTTTGAGAATTTAGAGGTAACAGTTACAGTGCCAAAATTTTTAACAAATGTGGTGTAAACCATCAGCAGTGTTACTGTCCAGCCTGTAGTATGTCTATTGATAAAATACATGTGCACTTCCATCATCACTGCATGAACAGTTTACGAATGAATGTACCTGCCACAAAAACTGTTGTGCGGTAAAAACTAAGGATATGACAAAAGTACCCAGTACCTACACAATGCTTACATGGAGGTCTGAAATACAATTGATAAATAATTGTCAAAATTTAAGTATTGTTGAAGTTTTCCAGAAATTTTGTTTCTTATATGGTTTTTTTACAGTTGACTGGCATAGCATAAAATTTTAATTCTAAGTTTTATCTCTAGTACTTTGAGAAACAGAAAGGTATTCGTTTGAAACCTTACTTGCATTTTTTTCTCTCTTTCTTCATTATTAAAATTCAGCTACTTCACTTCCATATGTATGAAAATACATATTGTAACTGACTTAATAGTATAGTTTCTTGAGTTCTTGCGTGTAAATTAATATCTAATACCCACAGTTGTCGCGTTTTCGTTTGCGTCAGAGTATAAACGGATTTTGTGACATATTAAAAGTTCCTAATCAGGGGCAAATTATTTAGTTTCACTTGAATACTTCGGTAGCTAGGTTGTTGAATATCTGCGTATTACTAGACACAGTTAGTACATTTTCGTCAAGGCCTACAGTAGATTTGTGCAGCAGGTGCCAATAGTTCGTTTACCTGATGCGAGCCGACTTGATGATGCTTCGCTTTCAGCTTCAGGCTGTGATGTCTTCGGTTACACAGCTTGGAGCTGTAGTAGATGGGCGCCACTGTTGTGGGCTGGCCGTGGGGATCCAACAGACGCACAGCACGTCAGAGTCCTCTGACCGGTCCTCAGTGGTGGCAAACTCAGTTACTGCTTGCACACAGGCTGACACCTTACCTGTGGTCGAGTGGGAGGTCGTCTCAGGGTGAAGCAGGTGGCGAAAGACTTCCCAGGTGGCCGCACATAAGGCCTCCCCTGTTTGACAAACAGGTTCCAGGTACTGTTTGTGGCTGACACTGTTGCTGAGCCAGATGCTGTCGCCTGTCCTGTTTCACAGGAAACCACTCAGCCTGCAAGATCTGGGCAATCGCAGAGGGTAGGATTATTGGTAGTTGGGAACTCCAATGTTAGGCGTGTTATGGGGTCCCCTAGGGACTAGGACGGTAAGAAAACCAATGTGCACTCTGTGTGCATACCGGGTGGAGTCATTCCAGATGTGGAAAGGGTCCTCCCGGATGCCATGAAGAGTGCAGGGTGCAGTCAACTGCAGGTTGTTGCTCATGTCGGTACCAATGATGTGTGTCACTTTGGATCAGAAGAGATTCTCTCTGGTTTCGAGCGGCTAACAGAAGTGGTAAAGGCTGCCAGTCTTCCTTGCAGGATGACAGCTGACCATTTGCAGCATAGTCGACAGGACTGATTGCGGACCTCTGGTACAGTGCCGTGTGGAGGGTCTGAATCAGAGACTCAGGCGGTTCTGCGACTGTGTAGGCTGCAAATTCCTCGACTTGCGCTGAAGGGTAGCCGGGTTTCAGGTTCTGCTGAATAGGTCAGGTGTCCACTGTATGCTGGAGGCGGCTACACGGGTAGTAGGGGCTGTGTGGCGTGGACTGGGTGGTTTTTTAGGTTAGAGAATCTTGGGAAAACACAAGGACTTCAGCCACAAAGGGTGCACGCTGAACTCAGGAAGAACGTAGATACAGGAACCATTGGTATAACAGTTGTAAATTGTCGTAGCAATGTTGGGAAGTACCAGAGCTCTAAGTGCTAGTAGAAAGCACTGATGCTCAAATCATTATAGGCACTGAAAGCTGGCTAAAGCCGGATATAAGCTCAGCCGGAATTTTTGCGAAGAACCTAACGACGTTCCGAAAGGATGGGTTAAACACTGTTGCCGGTGGCATGTTTGTTGCTGTCAGAAGTAGTTTATCGTGTCGCGAAATTGAAGTAGATACTTCCTTTGAGCTAGTATGGGCAGAGGTCAATGTTGGCAACCGGAATAAAATAATAATTGGATCCTTTTACCAACCTCCCAATTCAAATGATACAGTTGGTGAAAGGTTCAAAGAAAACTTGAGTTTGATTTCAAACACGTACTCGACTCATACGATAATAGTTAATGATGACTTTAATTTACCCTCGATATGTTGGCAAAAATACATATTTAATTCTGGAGGTACGCATAAAATATCATCCGAAATTGTGCTAAACGCATTATCTGCAAATTATTTCGAGCAGTTAGTTCATGAGCCCACACGAATAGTAAACAGTTGCAAAGACACACTTGACCTCTTAACAACAAATAATCCTGAGTGAATAACAAGCATCAAAACCGATACAGGGATTAGTGAATACAGGGTTGTCGTAGCGAGACTGAATATTGTATAATCCCCAAATCCTCTAAAAATAAGCGAAAAATATACCTATTCAAAAAAGCAGATAAAAATTCACTTGACGCCGTCCTGAGAGACAATCTCCACTCATTCCAAATTAATAATATAAGTGTAGATGAGATGTGGCTTGGATCCAAAGAAATAGTATCGGCAGAAATTGGGAGATCTATACCAAACAAATTAACAAACGACAGAGCTGATCCTCCTTGGTACACAAAACGGGTTATACCACTGTTGCAGAAACAACGAAACAAACATGCCAAATTTAAGCAGACGCAAAATTCCCAAGATTGACGATCCTTTACAGAAGCTTGAAATTTAGCACGGAGTTCAATGTGAGACGCCTATAACAGTTTCCACAACGAAACTGTCTCCAAACCTGGCAGAAAATCCAAAGAGATTCTGGTCGTTTGTGAAGTACGTTAGCGGCAAGAAACAATCAATGTCTTCTCTGCACGATAGCAATGGAGACACTATCGAAGACAGTGCTGCCAAAGCAGAGTTACTAAACACAGCCTTCCGAAATGCCTTCACAAAAGAAGACAAAGTAAATATTCCACAATTCGAACTTAGAACAGCTGCCAACATGAGTAACGTAGAAGTAAATATTCTCTGAGTAGTGAAGCAACTTAAATCACTTAATAAAAGCTAGTCTTATGGTCCAGACTGTATACCAATTAGGTTTCTTTAAGAGTATGCTGATGCATTAGCTCCATACTTAAGTCATTCGCTTGACAAAAGATCTGTACCCAAAGACTGGAAACTTGCGCAGGTCACACCAATATTCAAGAACGGTAGTAGGAGTAATCCACTAAATTACAAGCCAATACCGTTAACGTCGATATGCAGCAGAATTTTATAACGTATTTTGTGTTTGAACATTATGAATTACCTCGAAGAAAACTGTCTATTGAGACACAGTCAGCATGGGTTTAGAAAACATCGTTCTTGTGAAACACAACTAGCTCTTTATTCACATGAAGTGCTGAGTGCTATTGACAAGGGATTTCAGATCGATTCCATATTCACGGAGTTCTGGAAGGCTTTTGACTCTGTATCACACAAGCGGCACGTAGTGAAATTGCGTGCTTATGGAATATGGTCTCAGTTATGTGACTGGATTTGCGATTTCCTGTCAAAGGTCACAGTTCGCAGTAATTCATGGAAAGTCATGGATTAAAACAGAAGTGATTTTTGGAGTTCCCAAAGGTAGTGTTATAGGCCCTTTGCTGTTCCTTATGTATATAAACAATTTTGGTGGCAATCTGAGCAGCTGTCTTCGGTTGTTTGCAGATGACGCTGTCGTTTATCGAGTAATAAAGTCATCAGAAGATCAAAACAAACTGCAAAACGATTTAGAAAAGACATCTGAATGGTGCAGAAAGTGGCAGTTGACCCTAAATAACAAAATGTGTGAGGTCATCCACATGAGTGCTGAAAGGAACTCGTTAAACTTCGGTTACACGATAAATCAGTATAATCTAAAAGACGTAAATTCGACTAAATACCTAGTTATTGCAGTTAACAACTTAAATTGGAAAGAACACACAGAAAATGTTGTGGCTAAGGCTAACCAAAGGCTGCCTTTTATTGGCAGGACACTTAGAAAAGGTAGCAGACCGACTAAGGATACTGCCTACACTACGCTTGTCCATCCTCTTTTAGAATACTGGTGCGCGGTGTGGGATCCTTACCAGATAGTTCAAAGAAAGGCAGCACCTTTGGTATTATCGCGAAATATGGGATAGAGTGTCACAGAAATGATGCAGGATTTGGGCTAGAAATCATTAAAAGGAAGGCGTTCGTTGTGGCAGAAACTTCTCACGAAATTCTTCTCCAAATGCGAAAATATTTTGTTGACACCGACCTACAGAGGGAGGAACGATCACCTCGATAAAATAAGGGAAATCGGAGATTGTACGGAATGATATAGATGATCATTCGTTCCTCGCGCTATACGAGAGTGGAATAATAGAGAATTGTGTAGGTGGTTCGATGAACCCTCTGCTAGGCACGTAAATGTGATTCGCAGAGTATCCATGTAGATATTGGTGTAAAAAAAAGGTACAATATTTAGTGATTTAGTTGTCAACTTCTAGAATCAGACATACACAGTTACGTTAAAAAAAAATCGTGTGATCCCAATTAAGAGTTTAAAAACACTCGAAATTTATGAGATACCATGCCAAACAAAACTGTATACCAACACAATGGAAAAAAGTCAGAAGTTATAGTCAGAACAATAGAAAACCCTCGCACATGCACGCTTCCAGTAGTGCATAATCTTTCATGTCCAACATGATGCACATACTGGGGGCCTGAAAGGCATCACTATTCTGTGGGAAAGGGTTTGACTGCAGGCGAAATAATGGGACCCAGATACTACAGGGGTAGCTCATGCATCAGCTGTTATCACTACATTCAGTATGTAGTGTCAGCCTGCAGTGTTTAATGGCTGATGATGTGGCCATTTATATGTGTGTCCTTCAGTCTATGGTGTTCTGCAATGCCATGTGCCCAGATTTCGGGAAGATGTAAAAGTTTTCAGCCGGCCGCGGTGGTCTAGCGATTCTAGGTGCGCAGTCCAGAACCGCGCGACTGCTACGGTCGCAGGTTCGAATCCTGCCTCGGGCATGGATGTGTGTGATGTCCTTAGGTTAGTTAAGTTTAAGTAGTTCTAAGTTCTAGGCGACTGATGACCACAGATGTTAAGTCCCATAGTGCTCAGAGCCATATTTTAAAAGTTTTCAAAAAGGCTCATCGCAAACATATTGGAAAATTTACAACCATTTCCATCTTTTCAGACAGTATTTTCATTTGAGCAAGGTTTCATATAAGATGCAGTGCCAAAAACACAGTCTTAGATTAAAACCATTTGCAAGTGTGTCATTCATATTCATTAATCAGTATGCATATTTTTTCCCTTGATTGATGTGACATTGATTCTTGTTCATGAACAGTCATTATCCACCTGATTAACATCCATACTAGATACCTAATCAAAATATTGAAGCTTGTACTAATTCTTGACTCACTGCGAACCAAGCAAAAAAAAATTCTGTCTACTAGGTGAAATAAATTTATCATTTCCAAAGGTGAAACTGTTTGCAAAACAAAGAAAAGGCGCTTACAGAGCTAAGATAATGGAAGAGGAACATTTAAAAATTATTTCTCTAAATTAAATCTTAAATACTTGAACTTAAGAATTTTGAATTAAAACATGTAACTGATACATTTTTTGATACATTTAATGATTTGGTGTAGACTACTAACTTGTAGCACTGTATTTTAAAATGATTGTAACTCGTTAAAGTGAATTATTTTAATTCTAATCTAAAAATTTCAAATCAAATTGGCAGTGACTCAATTAACCATTATTAAATTTCCTCTGGTTATTTTCGTTTTAAACCCCTTTTAGTTCACCATTCCTTCTGGTTGAATATTATAATTTTACATCACTAACAGTTACTTAACATATAATTTCTCGCCGACCGCAGTGGTCTAGCGGTTCTAGGCGCGCAGTCCAGAACCGCGCGACTGCTACGGTCGCAGGTTCGAATCCTGCCTCAGGCATGGATCTGTGATGTCCTTAGGTTAGTTAGGTTTAAGTAGTTCTAAGTTCTATGGGACTGATGACCACAGTAGCTACGTCCCATAGTGCTGAGAGCCATTTGCACCATATAATTTCTCGTGCACTTTTATGACTTCTGGCCTATAGTACTGAATTTATGTACACTTAAATATCACTCTTCAGATTGACCCAGAGTACTGGTGGGACCTGTGGCATATCCCGTGAAGAGACGTGTCACCATGGACTGGTCCACGATGAGTTGGTGGTAGGCATGAAGTCAACACACGAGTTTGGTACCTATACAGAAGATGTGACTTTTAATAAGGAATGCTCAGTTGCCATCCAATATGACTGTAGTATGAGGGAAAAGGAATTACATGTATATAGCTGTAATTTCTGCCAACAGAGCTTTCCTTCAAAATACAAACTCATAATTCATGTGTTTATGCACATTGATGGCATGCAACCACCTTCGTATGTTTGTAAGTGGTGTGGTGAGGTATTTCCTATTATTGTTAGTTTGAAAAAACATTTGAGAATGAGTGAGAATTATCATGTCTTAACTGTTGGTGACCACGAAAGATATGGCTATACTGATGAGCATCAAAGCAGTATCTTCTTGGATAGTGAGCCAGAAGTTTCTGTCACCGAACACAATGAGCTGAATTCATACAAGGAAACCTGGAAAGCTGTAAACAAGTCCTATAATGCCATGTGTAACATACACACGACAAATAATGCCGAGAAAACAAATGATTATGGAACTTTATCTACAGCTGTTAATGCCAGTGCCCAGGTTGATCTACTTACTACAAACAGATCTGACAAACGTGGTATTTGTGGCAAATTGATTACTAGGTCAGGTGATCTGCAGAGAAAATCATTTATACACACCGTGAAAAGACTTCACAAATGTGAGATTTGTGGGAAATCTTTTTCTTGGTCAGGTGATCTTAAGAGACACTCATTAATTCACGCTGGAAAGAAACCACACAAATGCGATATTTGTGGGAAATCTTTTGCTATGGCAGGCAATCTCAAGACACACACATTAATTCACACTGGAAAGAAACCTCACAAGTGTGCGATGTGTGGGAAATCTTTTGTCCAGCGAGGCCATCTCAAGAGACATGCAATAATTCACACTGGAAAGAAACCTCACAAATGTGAGATTTGTGGGAAATCGTATGCTCAGTCAAGCTATATCAAGATGCATACCTTAATTCACACTGGAAAGAAAGCTCACAAATGCGAGATTTGTGGGAAATCTTTTGCTTTTTCAGGCAATCTCAAGGCACATGTATTAATTCACACTGGAAAGAAATCTCACCTATGTGAGATTTGTGGGAAATCTTTTTGTTGGCCATGCGATCTCAAGATACATTCATTAATTCACACTGGAAAGAAACCTCACAAATGTGAGATTTGTGGGAAATCTTTTGCTGTTTCAGGCAGTTTCAACAGACACGTATTAATTCATACTGAAGAAAAACCTCACAAATGTGATATTTGTGGCAAATCATTTGCTAAATCAGGTGACCTCAAGACACATGCATTAGAACACATTGGAAAGGGGCCTCACAAATGTGATATCTGTGACAAAAGTTTCACTCAATTGCGTACTCTTAAGACACATGCATTAATTCACATCAGAAAGAAACTGCAAGTAAGTGTTGGTTTTTGCAAATAATTTCCCTTGTTCGTGCCTTCAAGGCCTATAAACTAATGGATGTAGCACCAGGACAATAAATTGTAATGCCTGTGAAATAACACTAAAATGTGATAGAATTGTGAAAAAGCGCAACAATGCGTGCTATAGAGTGGTAAGAGATAATGTGACAATATAAAACTCCATATTTGCAGCTTGATATGGCACGAAATTGTATTACTACACATTCCAGAAACGTGATTCAAATGTGTTTTTGTCATTCACACTGCTCCATTTTCCTATCGATCATGGGACAAGAAGATTGTGGATTGTGATAAATTCATACCTTTGTCAGTAATAATAAGTACCATGCAATATTCAGTATAACGCCAAGGAAATGTCATGACTTGCTGCTTATTATTCCTAACATAGGCATTATGTAGTACTTGTAACTCTGCATTTTAGAAACAGTGACAGCAAAAATATATTCATGGCCCTTCCTTCACTCAGGCTAGTTAACTCATCACTGGAGAAACGTGATTATGGCAATTATTTTACTCAGGTATGTTTTCTCAAGAGGTCTGCTGTTTGTCATTAATAGTGTGTACATTATTGTTCTGTTAGTACTAATCCTGCATTACTTAAGATAACAAATGCAAGAACCTGCTTAATAGCCTTTTTGTCCACCTGTGGAACACAGTACAATGACAATTCTACATGATACGGACTTTATACGTCACATGTTTTTGGATGTATGTTGCACCACTTGTATTCCACTCGTTCAGATCAGCTAAATGGTGTGGTTGAGACATCGGTGTTAGTTACCATGGTGCTTAGACCACTGTGGAGTCGTTCTGCACATGTGACATGGACATTACGCTGCTGAAAAATGCCTTCACCATCAGAGAGCACATCAGGCATGAAGGAATCTATTCAGTTGCAATAAAGATCACATAGACTGCAACTGTCATGCCGCCATTGATTACTACCAGATGTCCCAAAGGAGTCCAACTCACTGCCCCATAGCATGATGGACCCTCCATCTGGTGCCATTCACCTAGATGATAGCATATCTGGACTTGGCAACCGACCTGGTGTAACAGGAAATGCCACCCGCCCTGTTAGTTGACATTTGCATTGGTCTTCATTCCAGCATCAATGATCCCTTGCTCACCACAGTTGCAACTGAACATTTTGGTGGATTGGTATGGAAACATACAGTGACCATATGTTGCGGAGCCCCACATTCAACAATGTACATTGAATTGTGTGTTCAAATACGTGTGTGGCTGCTCCAGCATTGTTTTATGTCATTAGATATGGCATTTATTGCCACATGTCCAGCTCTAGAGAGCAGGCAAGCTTCTGACCTCCAAGATTTGTGATGAAGTATGGATGTATTACATCTTTTCATAAGGTTATGGATTTATCACCTTTCTGCCGCTTTCCACAGATGTTCACAACAGTAGCATAGATCCAGCCAACCAGCTTCACCACTTTGAGGCGCTAGTTCCCAACGACAATGCTACTGTAACTTGCCCTTTGCTCAAGTCACTTATGTCATTGGATTTACATGCTCACAACCCATCTAATTGGTGGAACAATTCCTTGTTAATCTCTGGTCTGCTTATATACCTGTAATGTGCTTACTGCATCATGTGCATACAGCATGTGGCATTCAGTCTCCCGATGGGCAGTGTACATGACATTTTTACTCATCAGTGCATCTTCATGTGATAGGTCAGATGCAAAAATGTGTAATCTAACAAATTCATTGTTTGTTAGCCATTTAAACCAGTGAATGATAGCTATATTTCTTGTGAAATTTTCTTATTTCACAAAGTTTTGTACATAATTAAGAGATAATGTAGATAAGTGTTATACACCAAAGCTCTTAAGTATTTGGTCAGTGTTTAATCCTGCGTAAATTCTACACAAAATGAAATAGGTAAACAAACATTAGGTGTTCTGATTCGATTCCAGTTATTTTTATACTTAAGAACAACACTTGGGAGAGCTTAGAATGTGAGTACTAAATATTTCTTGTGTTATAATCAAAGATGTTTTCATTGTGAATATTTTTCTTAATTTGTGTAAATAAATATGAATTTTTTTGGGAAATCTGTTCTTATGCTTCATTTTTTATTTCAGAACCATTGTTTTTATTTTTGATTTCCTACAAATTTGTTATTGATGAAAGTGTTTTAGTATGTTCCATCATACATGTAACAACTGGAGACAGTTATAATTAAGTGGTTTGCACTGTTCTCTTTTGCTACACTTTTGCAATGACACTTTTAGTGATGTGATCACATTTTATTCCATCTTTCTCATGATAGGACATCCACAAGTGCTGTATGGATTATTCATAATAGGCAACATCCACACACATTTGTACTAAATATTATTTTCCAATAAAAAGAAAGAAAAACCAGGTCTCCAGACAATAGCCTTATATTCAGATGAATCTGAAAATATGCTACTAAGTGTGGCGACTATACATATTATGAATCTCTAAGAAAAACAGTAAAATTCATTGTAACATGTTAAAAATGACACACAATATGGACTGAATATCTATGTGTCAGCTAAAGATGGGTCATATAGCATTTCCCTGGTACACAAGATGTAAGCAGAAAATAAATATATTCAGTGGTTGGATGGAAAACCATCCAAAGATCTGAATCTACATAAACACAGTAGATACCCAAAAAATTAAAAAGTGTATCTGCACCCAATAAAATCATAACCTAAGCTAATCATGACAGAATAAACTATTGTACAATAATTGTCAAGTACAAGTAAACTGTAGAATGAGGATCCAGGAGTACATGCAAATCAAGCGTATTGTTTAAAAAAACAATGGAGAGTACTTTGAAACAACTGACTGGTGTTTACATCAGAACTTTACCTTTAAGGCCCCTAACAGACCTAGGGGCATAGTGCTGGAGAATGGGATGGAAGGGCATCTCTGTTCAGATTGAAAGCTGGTTGCCAAGAGTGAACCAAATTGATCTCGGTTATGCTCTATGGCCCCAAGTGACCATTAACAGCTGTCTGATTGGTTGCTGGATGATTTTCTAGAAGCTTTTCCTCACTAGCGATGCTTCTCGGAAGTGTCACCCCATCAGCATCCTCACTGTCAGAATGGTATGAATGTGAACAAGGCTATACAGTGGTAACTGGTACAGAACCAACCTCTGCCTAGCCACAGCTGTGCAGTGAAACATATTTCATAAAGGGCTTCCCACTCAGTCTGTGAGTCTGCAATGCACACTTCACTCCCCTTCCATAGCAGCAGGCTAATTAATTCAAAATTACAAAAGTTGTAGTTTAATGTTTGAAATTTCTCCATTGCACAGGTGGCTCTTGCTAAGGGATGCAACATACTAATAGAGGAAACAAAGAATTTCCAAATGTAGTGAAAAGGAGGACAGGAATAGAAAACTCAAGAAGTTACAGATAATCATACAATAATTTAAAGTTTGAACTGGCCGATTTATGTTATTCTAGAAACATGAGGCCAACTAAGATGATGCACTGGTACAATGGTGGGGTACTGCAGAGGCAACAGATGTGCTGACCATGCACTGAGCCAGCAGCTGTCAAGATGCATCAGCTGGGCAGTGGCTAGGCTGCTGCAATGGTGATGCTTGGTGGATGATGATAGAGTATTGTGGTAGGAAATGACAGCATTGGGGCCACCAAATGTTGTTACCAGTTGTGAAGGTCTAGCCTTGCAGATCATGAAAGATTGTAACACAGCATCAAAGGGATGCGTCAGCGAAGGCTGGCTGGTTATTTCAATACAAAAGGAGATTTAACTCAATAATATTGGTAAGATAGTAGGACAGTTCTGCGGGTTCTGGCTCACGAGCTCACTTTCTGGCTCGACCTTCAGTTTCGCCAGAAACCGAGCTAGTTCCCCAAAACCCTCAGAATTGTCCTACTCTAACCCATTTTTCAGCTCAAATTATCTTAAAAATTCTCAGTTGAACGCAACAATTCACCCTCGTTCACCGCTGTTCACCTCTTCATTTTCTTATGTTGACCAATGGAAAATGACTCAATTCCCTAAGTGAATGTAAGGAAAAAACTGCAAAATATATCCTATTGAATGCCTTCCACTCAGTCTTCACTGAGCTTCAGGCCTCTGCATTCTGTACGTCAGTCCTTACCTAAAATTTTCCTAATTCTTTCTTCTTCACGGAGATAAGATTTTTATGAAATGCTGATTTTTGTTGTTTCAGTGATTTTATAAATAAATTTCTACTACGTTCACATGTGACTCTAATTGTGTGACTTCTCGAAACACATTTTTTACAAATCCAGTAATATCCATCTTTTAGTTACTTATCCTTATGAAATTCATTAACACTGTTTTTCTAGACAGTCGCCACATTGCCTTAGCTGTTTTGTGTTGCCCATTTAAGGCAAATAAAATATAATGGGACAAATTCGTTCTTTTGATTCCAAAGTTGAACTTAAGAAAAAGCTGCAAAATGGATTAGCACCCGAGCATGGTGGGACTTTGATGGTACTCTCTTTATTTCAACCTCTCCCACCTGGCTCTGCTGCTGATGGACTGCAGCTTCTAGTTTGAAAGCCGCTGTTGTTCTGTGGCTTCTATTGCTACGACGTCCACCCATCTTCTGTTGGCTGCGTCTTGTCATCTGCTTCTGGAGCAGATTGAAGAGCTACTGATGGCTGGTGTCCTTGTCTTCTTGTTGATGAGCTGCAGCAGTGGACGACGAGAGCAAATAACAGTAGTATTGGCTGGCCAGAACAATCCTATAGCTATTCAGCTTTGCCCCATGGGGCGAAGCAATTCGACTCGCAAATCGTGTATATATATATCTATAGTTCGTGTTCGAGTGACAAAGTAGGTGCCAGAGCGAAAAATGAGACATCTAGCGACTGAAGCTAGAGTCGAAGAAGACGCGTGAGCCGCCGGCCACTCGCCTCTGAGAGAAAAAGATCTATGCTGTGCTGTGCATCGTATGTCAGATTTCTTTTTCCATACATCACGACATATGCGAGTGTGTCATTAGGAAGGTTATCGATGGAAGTTGCACAAAGTTTCATGGTCGTCTTCTGTGAAGTGACAACGTTCTTTCTATGCGTCATGTTAATGACATAAATCGGATAATTCGTTATGAAACTATATGAGCTAAGATCGGCGTCTGATTTTAGTGCAACAAATCGTTTAAAATCGAGAAATGGGTCGTATATTTTGAGGAAGTTGTTTGGGGGGTTTATGTTCCACATCTCCTGTGGAAACACTTCACTTCGATCATTTTTCAGTTATATGCTCTGAAGTTTAACGTAATCGAATAACAGAGTCTCAGCTAACTGATGAATTTTTTTCGATTTGTCTGAAATGTGACAAAAACGATGTAAGGAATGTCAAATTCTACCGAGTTGTAGTAATTGGTGATGTCAAGTTCAAAATTTTTCTTGCCAGATAAGCCAGAAACTTCGACAGTTTGAGGCTCATAAAAAGAAATAGGAATTTTCGGGTTTTTCAGAATGTTTTCTCGCTGTTCTAGCTCGTAATTATGTTGTATTCGACAATAGGAACACGAATTTCCATCGATTCTATGTCAATTTTTCCTTCTTTTGGAAGAGTGTCTTTTATTTCAATTCCAGCATCATTATAGTCAGCCCATCGAAAAAATTGCATCTCCAGAAGTATAACTATGCGCAAAAATTGCAGTTGAATCTCCTTCCCTCATCATTTCTTTGTAGTCTTTAAAAAATCCACCAAGCGTTGACAATGGATAAAAGACTTCATCCCTCTTACTATTTATTTTTCTAGTGTTAAGAATATGCCCTTCTAAGCTTATTTTGTCAGTAACAAATGAAGTCAGATGCAGCAAAGCTGATGACGAAATGAAAGGATGCTCAATTCTACACAAAATATTATTTCCCTTCCTTTTTATTACAAAGTCAGTTTTGCTACGTAATTAGCGATTAACCGCTTGTTTGATTTCCCATCATACGTTGGATAATCTGTTCCATCAGTTCCAATAATACTGAAATTCATATAAAGCTGTACATGATTCGGATGAAGCTATTCATTGCCAATATTTATTTCAATTTCTGTATCCTTATTTGTGGCATTTAAATTGCTTTTAGTCTTCTCATTCACAGGGAATGAGTAGAAATGATAACTCTCGATTTTATTCATAGCGCAGATTTATTAAGGAATAATTTTAAGACATTCCAAAAAGAACTGTCAAGTCAATCAAATTATCATTTTCGTCAGTTATAGTTATTTGTAAATACTGAATTGGATCAAAAATTGGAACATGAACAGGAAAATGTGGTTCATGAATTATTGGCCCACCAAATTCTGCATTAGGCTTGAATGAGGCGACAATATTAGTTTCTCTGTGAAGATGATCAGTATGCTTTACAAACATCCTATCAGCAAGATTTATGTTTATATTGATCAGCTCAAACGGAATAATTTCGGGGACGTCCTTAGCTAAAGCCTTTCCTTTAGACTAACAACTTGGTTACTAAAACCAAGCATACTTCCAATGATGCCCTTTATGTCCATGTACAATTTTACATCACTTTCGATAACAACACTGCTCAAAATTTCATCTGCTTTAATGTGAATATTTGGCTTCTTCGAATGAATAAATTTTTCCAAGTTTTTCAAATTATACTGACCAACATGAATTTCTATCATTTCTCCATCAGAATGAAGTTTGTTATTTTTCGTTGTATTCAGAGTTAGAAAATTTGAATAAAAACCAACCAGTTCAACATTACTAAAGCTGTCTTGTATGGGTACAGTCAATCTTTCTTTAAGGACAGACAACTTACCGCTCAGTTGAAATAATTGAACCATTTATTAATAACTTTTTTAAATAAATGAGCAAAGTTGATTGGGAGCCAAAAGTAAGAATTCCTGAAAAGAAGTCGAAAAATAAAAATGGTAACCTGTTACCAAATTTTATTCGATGTGCAAAAGTAGGACCAAGCGGTTGTGGAAAAACTACATTATTGGTCGACAATTACATTCTAGCTCCAGGATGGTTGAACTGGAAAAAAATTAATCATTTGTATGTCTATTCCAAAAGCTTACCTGAGCCAAAATATTGAGAATTTATAAAAATATGCAAAACAATTGAAGACAAGCGACAGCAGTCCGAAAAATAGCAACCTTTGTCGACAATAACGACGACATTGTTCCAATGGATCAGTGTCAAGACAATTCAGTTGTCTTCGATGAAGTCATTCTTGAGAACCAAGATATCGTTAGAGAACATTTTACGAGAGGCATACATAAAGGAATAGACTGTTTCTACTTAGCACAAACGTACTCAAAAATACCGAAACAGCTAGTCAGAGACAACCTCAATTTTTTAAATATTCTCAGACAGGATGACACAAATCTAAATCACATATATCGTGAGTTCGTTGATGGTGATTTGAAGTTGATGTGTTTAAAGAAATGTGCAGTACATGTTGGAATGATGACTTCAGATTTTTTATGATAGACGTGAGGAGGAAACCGAATGATGAGAAGTTCAGAAACAAAATGCAGCATTTTTACTAAATTTTAATGTGTTAAGTGAAAGATAAACTTGCATATCTATTAGACTACTGCGACGATGTTTTACCAGAACACGTAAGTGAATTTAAATAAACTCTTGATTATTTGGAAAAAATATGAAAAATTAGGAAAAGTTGTATCGAGATTCGGTGAACATTGCAGCAATTCCATATGGTCTGATGATGATGCTACATGCGGTCCAGACACATGTGGTTTTTATCATTTTGATAATGTGTGTCTACAATGTCACCTAATTACATTTTATTATGAATGTAAACGTTGACGCAGTCAAAGCCTGCTGCAGCTGGCACTGAACACGTTCAAAACAAACGTTTAGTGTTTTTTCTTCTGTAGTAAATGTTCGCAAAATACGATGAGGAGGTTGTTAAAAAAGTCAAACGCAATCGAAAGGAAGCTGAAAAACTAAAAGAAAACTTCAAGCTTTGGAAAAAAGAGCCACGTACAGAATATGAAAAATATAAAAAAGGAGACCAACCTGTTATCGACGAAATCGAACAAATAAAACAGAGAATCGAAGGATTAGGTGATAACATTCTGAAATCGATCGAGGAAAATAGAGAGGATGAAAAACAGATGACTCCTTATCGTCAACACATAGACGACTTCGGTGATGTATCCCCGATTAAATAACTATATGATTAGTCTGACAACATTCCTGACAAGTATGACTACACATTAAGCGAATGAGAAATTCAAGACACGTTGAAAAAAATATGAAGAAGAGAAGCGACCCAAAAAATTGAGAGGTGCTACAGACGAAGTCTGAACGCAGTTCAGCTGGCGATGATGTTAAAAAAGTAAATGTTAAAGAATGTTAAAGGACGTTAATCACAGTGAATATATAACTTTTTAATTAGAACCTGTTGCCACATTTAAATGTGTTGAGCGTTTTCCTGTTGAATTCGATGGCGACAAATTAAAAATTGTTGGAAAATAATAGGAGGGCACAGATGGACTAATGACTTTCTTAACTAAAAAACAAATTACAATGGATGATTTGGATGATAAATTCGACGATGAAAATTTATCAAAATTATGCATATTTATTATACCGTCCAGGAGCACTGTATTCTGAAACTAATTCAAATAAAGTAAAATCAAGTAGAGGCAAAAAATACAATAAACTAATAAAAGAAATTGTTAGTGTCTATTTTCCAAAAGTATATCAAGTACCGTTAGATTCAGAACCAAGTTCGACTGAAAGCAGTTCAGCTGAGAAGACGGGTGAAGGGCTAATTAAGAAATAAACGGGAAAATTGGTAGAGTATATCTGGATGAACGATGTTCGAGATTTAATCGATAGATTAGCAGTTATTCATGGCGGAGAACTAGCGGGAAATAAAGATTTTCACAATGAAAAATTTGGCATAACGCAAATGCTGACGAAGAAATTTATGAACTTTAACAGCAACAATCCGAAGGGAATTCCATAGTTGATCATATTTATGAACAATCTTCCACACACGTTCTGGACAAGCGAAACACATGGGAAAGGCCTCATAAACACTCTGAACAACAAACTTCCGTTCGAAATGCATCTTCCAGGCAACTCGTTCTGTGGTCCAGGAACTAAATTGGACGAGCGACTAACGCACGGTGATCTGGAAATTAATCCACTAGATGAGGCTTGTAAAAGACATGATATCGCCTACAGACATCACAAAGATTTAGAAAAAAGACCTGAAGCCGATAAAGAACTTTAGTTAGCTGCGAAAGAAAGAATGCTTGGGAGCGATGCTTCTTTAGGTGACAGAATTGCAGCAACTGCAGTTAGAGGGGTAATGTATGGAAAGAGGAAATTAGGAATGGGTGCAGCCGGTGCTGCTTTAGGTGTGGATGACAATGGTCGGGGAGCTTAATCTTATTAAATTTTTTAATCTATATAAATGAACATCGACTCAATCGATTATACTACACTGCCTAGCGGCAAAACCAAGCCAAAATCAATTCAGTTTAAGCAGAATAATGATCAGCTAAATGCGATTGAGCCATTCTTGACTGATGCACAAAAGAGAAAGAAAGAGAAAGCGGCAGCTGAAGTTGGTGGTAATTTACTCATTATGATAGGTATTCCTGTTGTAAAAAAAGATTATCGAATATCTAACACAAAAGAGGTAAGGAAAAGGCTTAATACAACACGAAGGTGGTTTTCTTCCGCAAATTTTGGCTGCATTACCATATCTAGCAACTATTGGCTCACTTGCTGGCGGATCTGCAGCAATCGCAAATGCAGTCATAAACTAAAAGAAAGCTGACAAAGAGCTAGAAGAACAGAAAAGACACAACTTGGAAATGTAGAATAAAGATGGAGCTGGCGCAGCCAGAAAGGCGAAAAAAAGAAAAAAAATTCGAAAAAATCATAAAAAATTTAGCAATCTCTTGTCTAATTTCGATACAGAAGAATTAGTTAAAGAATTAAAAATTACATACTTTCATGTCATTTATATGACTGATGAACTGCCCAACGAAGCGAAAAACTTTGAATATGGATTTGTAAATGTAGATACTTCTGACCATGTTGGCACCCATTGGATCTGCTATTATAAGAATAAGGATAAAAAAATTCGTTTTTGATTCATGTGGAGGAATTATTCCCAAACAGCTCGTTAACTATTTGGGAAAAAATTATCTGTACTACAATAGCGAGAGAGCACAAAATTTCAATGAAATAATTTGCGGCCATTTGTGTTTGTTTGTTTTAGAACTTTTATGCAAAAATTATAAGTTTAATAATGTCTTTAACATGCTATATCGTCATTTCTGGAAACAAACTCGTTCAGAACTTTGATGGAGACTCAATTGAAGAGTTTCGATCAAAAATCGATGTTTATGCGTCAATAGGCCTAAAGATATACATGGTAACCGTGTGGTTTCGGAAAGAGTTGAACAACACTTTTAAGGTGACTAAAACTTTCGTTTACTTTAAAGCCAGAAGAATTGTAGACATAATAGACCCTATAAATGGTTATGATCCTGTCACCAAACAGTACTTAGAAAGAGAATATGTTACAAAACCCGAATACATAAGCATTCTAACACAGTTCAATAACTATTTTATCGCTACAAAGCTTAATGAAAAAACTAATCAGATTTATCAAGACAACTACAACACTATAAAGCACTTCTTTACAAAAAAGGAAGCAGAAAAAGCTCTTGAAAATTACTTTTCAATGGCAGATTTAACGCCATATTTAAGTCAAATAAGTGATCTTCAGAAAAGAATGTATCACAAACATAAACTGAAATTTGACTTTCATTCTGACATGGAAATAGTGACGTACACATTTGGGCATGATGTAAAAATCAAGAGAATTATTTTATTTGGAGCCAATGTAAATCGTGACCTGTCGCGTACTGAATTTAAAATAGAGATAAAAAGATTCGATGCTGATGAACTGCAAATTTTATATCCAACACAGTTCAATAATGCACCATTTAAAATGAAAAAGAAGGATAAAATATTTATATCTCTAAACGAATCTGTTAAGTTTGTCCATGTTTCAGGCGAATTAATCATGTTTGGTGAATGGACAGTGGCAGCTGAAGCAGATGCAGTCTGACGGCAGGTCTAAGCCTGTTCCAGTTGGCACTGAACGCTGAAATTATATCATCATATTTTTTTAAATCTATTTAAATTGACGTTCACGCTTCGCACTCAGCTCTTCAAAGCAATCGTTTGTCGAAGACAAACTTAGTCCTTATGCACGTTCACATTTATTGCTTGAAGTGTAAAAAATTCACTGAGGCACAGAATCCTCACAGAGTAGCAACTAAAAAGGGCAGAGAGAGGATTAAAGGTCTTTTCACAATATGTAAAAGTAAAAAGAGTAGGTTAGTTTAAAAAAATTTGTAGGTGAAAAGGTGGGTGATTGTCCTGAAGGACTGAGCACACTTAAGGTGTGCGATTTGCCTTCCCCCATTTGTGAAGAAATCATTAATGAGCTGCATAAACCAATGAGAAAAAAAATTTACGTGAAGAACTGTAATTTCTCTAGGTATAGATGATCTTTGGCAGGCCGACTTAGTCAAAATGGGCTCGGGCAATTTGGAAGGAATTTCGAAGATAAATCATGGATATAAATATTTATTGGTTGTCATCGATGTCTTCTCTAAAGATTCCTGGGCTGTTCCAATTAAAGACAAAACAGGGAAGAATGTGGCTGTTGCTCTCAATAAAATATTCAGCACTCGACACCCAAAAAATCAGCAGACAGACAATGGGTAAAGAACTGTATAACAAAGATTTTCAGGAGCCGATGAAAAAATACATCAACCATTATTCGACCTTCACAGAGATGAAAGCATCAGTTGTTGAACTATTCAAAAGAACACTTAAGAAAAAGATGTGGAACAGATTTGCTCTTCAAGGAAATTATAAATGGGCTGTCATAGTCTCGAAATTAGTCGACGAAAACAAGAACATGAGGCATTCGACTATAAAAATAGCTCCAAATGACATAGATGAAGATGCTGAAAAAAATCTTGCTGAAGACCGTTTACGCGACAAAGTTCCCGGATGCTGAGCCAAAATTTAAAATTGGCAACAAAGTGAGGATCAGTAAACTGAAAGGACTTTTTGAGAAGGGCTACACGGCCAATTGGTCAACGGACACTACAGAAGACGAAATATCCAGATATGTATCTCGTTGAAAAAGTTCTGAGAAAGAAAGGGGATAAGGTTTATGTTAAGTGGTTACGCTTCGATAATTCACACAACATTTGGGTGAGTAAAGCGAATGTACTCGTAGACTAAGTCACAGAGTTCTGCCAGAGCAGCGACCACTGAAGCAACGGCTGCGCCAGTCTTAGACTGCGTATAGTCTGATGAAGATTTATTATATCGTTAATCAACTGCTCTTGAGTGTAATTATTCAAAATATTAAAGTAATTATGCCAACAAATAATTCTCAAAGTTTCTTTTATACTTTGGTATAAATTGACTGAGTCAGGGCTATAATTCGTCTTAACAGTTCTTCACAATTAGGATGTCGATCATCGATTCTGTATAGCTGTTTTCGCAAATTTTTCCTCTGTGCTCTAATTACATAATAATCATGTTCACATTCATCGTCAAATAACTTCAGAAGAATAAAAGTTAGTCTTAAATTTTCATTAATGTTTGAGGAACAACATGTGGTTATATTTCTCTAATTTGTTGTCTTAAGTTTTGAATGTCTTCTCTTCTTTTCTTTAGAACACACATCGCCATTTCCTTATCAATCTGTAAATCTTCAATTTGCTCTTGTAGTTTCTACACACCATATTTTCGAACGGCTGGTAAAACTTCTTCACAAACCTAAACTTGAAAATCTTCTGCAAAAGGCATTTTGGATTTCATAACTAGAAAATAGAGACCGAGTTCATTGATACATTTCTTTGAAGGATGCATATTTTTCAATAGCACCATGGCGGTGCTATTGAAATTTTCAGATGTTTTGCATTATTTTTGTTTAACATGATCTTAAGTTGCTTTCCTAGGACGATCATAGCCTAACAGATCAGCAACACGATTCGCATAATACCAAAATTTCTCTTTTCATCGTTAATGATGAACACTTGCTCATTGTTGTATGTAAGCTTGTTGTTGATGAGGTCTGCAATCGACTCCATTTAAGAGAAATAATTTTTAATATATTTGTATATATTTTTGATAGCGTCATTTCTCCACTATCGAAATTGTCATATGTCTGTAGGCGACTTTAAATTGTTTCCAATTTGCAGGGGGAGAATATTCTCCCTCTGTAATTCCGTGCAAAAATGCTAGAACGTCGTTCGTGATGAACGCAGTTCATAGCCTGCTTCAGCTGGCGCTGATGTTGTCTAGGACTGGCGACTGACGTTGCCTCCGACTGCGTCTGCTTTTGCTTTAGCCGTCGCTGGTTCATTGATAAAAACAGTGTTTAGTCTCGATGATAGACCTACGCTTAATTCAATATATGTTTTCGTATATTTTTTGCAATTCTACTAAAATTATTTTCATATAAATGTATCAAACAGTACGAATGAGGAAACGAACGCTTTCATGTTTCCTATCTGTCTGTTATCCTGATGACGAAGAAGAAGATATAATCTCTACAGTCATAAATGAATTAACAGACGAAAGCGTGAGTTATTTATGCAGTCTCAGCGAAGATGAAATTTGTAATATATATGAATACTTTAAAAAACAATTGTAAGCGGCAGCCGCTGGATTAACGCACGTTAAAGTCGAGGCAGTCTTATAACTTAGTCTGCATTCGATCGTCGACTTTCGTCAAGATTTAGCTATATCTGCAGGCGGTAAATATTTATTGAGTGGAATTCCATAAAGAATAAAGCGCAATATGTCTTCTATCGATCAAAACACCCTTTTCAGCGTGACTACTTGACCTATGGAAAAAAGTTTTTTAAATGAGACCCAGATGCACTCTGCTATTTCTGATTGTGGCCGCGCTAGTTGAACGCTGAGGCTTGCGGCCAGATGAGAAGAGCAAAGCAGCTAAATATTTATCTGATTACGGATACTTGGATAGTCCAGAAGGGCACAGCCTTAGATTAGATTTACTTTCATTCCAATTGATCCATAGTGAGGCGGTCCTCCAGGATGTAGAACATGTCACAAATACAATACATGACAAATATTTACTACTAAAACAAATAAGCTAATGTAACATCCCGCTGCTCCCTAGTGGAATGATCGTCATTTTTAATGAACCCTATATGAAAGAGTCATTTTACAAATACTAATGCACTAAATTTAAAATTAAAAAGTTTTTTTTATTTATTCATAAGGTAATAAACATGTAATACAACTGCTATAATACTTATTTACAATGAACACATTACTGCACTGAAATGGTGCTTAAGTTAGATTGTACAGATGCTTCAGCAGACGCTCAGTTAAGAGATTCATTAATGTTGTTTCAGCTAACACACAATCTCAAGACAACTGGCGAGTTAAGTGAAAATGCAACATTAAATATCATGAAGAAACCTAGATGCGGTGTAGAAGATTCATTTGGTGGTTGTAGAACCACCATTTATAAATGGAATAAGAAGAATATATAGAGTTTCTATAAAGGAGCAACCAAAGTGTTAGAAATAACGGAAGCATTCCTTGTATGGGAAAAATTTGCTGATATTAAATTTCACCTCAGCAATAATAACCCCGACATCTTAATTTCTAATGAAAGACAGCTACATAAAAATGACTACCGGCATATGGTCATCGCTGTCAAAAGGATCTGGACAGAAAAGGAATTGTGTTAGGTCATGCATTTTTTCCAAACAAGAATAATGATCCAATGGAAATACACATGGACGATGATGAGTTATGGTGCTTAGAAATCAACAAAAATACACCGAAACATCGTACAAATTTATTTGAAGTCTTAATTCACGAAATTGGCCACTCATTAGGGCTGTATCATTCCGATATTTACGAATCAATAATTTATCCATACTATAATGGCTCACACTTAGAATTGTTTCAAGATGATATTCACGCCATCCAAAGTTTGTATGGTAAAAAAATAATTACACAGCCAGCGATACCAGCTCAGCCATCAACACAGCCTTCTATACCAAATCAAAGAAATGAGTCATTATGTCAAATGAAAAAGTTCGATCACTTATATTTTGTAGATGGGCCCTATATATTTTTCACAAGAACTGGATTTCGATAAGTGATAATAAACCACAATTAATCAGTTTGTTAACATCCTTACCGCAAAATATTTAAAAAATAGATGGAATATACCAAAGACCAAGCGGCGAAGTTCTGTTATTTGTCGACAATACGATATACATGATGAATTACACACACTTCACTTAATTCCAGGGTATCCAAAATGAATATCTAGTGCTGGATTACGTAAAAACTTGTATTAAATGCTATAGCCAACCCTTATTCAGGAAGAATATTTTTATTCTTTAATGGACTTTTCTATGCAGAATCAGATTTATGTAGCTTTACATATAAATCGCGAGGAGTTATAAATACAGAATTTCCAGGATTGCCAGCTAAAATGACTTCTGCGTTTCGGTACATTAATGGGCTGTTGTATTTTTTCATGGATGAAACTTTCTATGAATATAATGAATTCACAAAAAAGTTGATAGACCTGGCGCAAGTGATCTGTCTTTGTTTGGTGTTGAATGTAGAGAACTGGTTCGTAAGGTAATAAATGTTCAGAAAGATACATTGCAAAAATTAGAAAACTTTACTTTGCTCTAATGATATTTTTTCTACATGAATGGAAGCACAATCGCAGTCTGAATGCAGTTCTAAGACTGGTGCCGCCGATGAATATCAGTCCAGAACTAAACTGTGTAAATATTGCAATACTGACCAATCAATTGATCATTTTCGTACACAGAAATACACGAAAGATGGCAATAGACCAATGTGTAGACAGTGTTCAAATAAATTTCATGTAAAAAACTACAGTGAAAATCAAATTCCTTGTATATCTGGAAAAAACATTGCTAAATATTACTATAAAGAGCATTTACGACGAATTCCGAGTGAAGAACATTCGAAAGTATTGTTGTCGATGGAAGTAGATAAAACATCTGTTGAAGCAGCTGCAGAACTGCATCCAGCTTCAAAACAAAAAAAAAAAAATAAAAAAAAAATTATTGGTTATCAAGAAATTAAAGATCTAAGTTGTTTCTACAGAAATCTTTCACATAAACACGGTAGTAGATGTAAGAAGTGCATATTAGAACATATGAAAAATGAAAGGCAAAATAACAATTGAATCTCGAGTCTGTTGTTTTTTATTTCCTTTAAAAGAGATGGACAAATATAGACGGAGTCTGCTGGAAGTCCTCGATTAGAAAAGTTGCACTACTTCACGATTTATAGAAATGGGTCTGCGAATCTGAGAGTCTATTGTGTTTTATTTCCTTTAAAACAGACGGCCAAATGGAGACGCAGACTTCTGGAAATCGCCGATTAAGTTCAGTACAGCTTCACGATTTGATGGAGAACGTCACAGTCGTTCAACTTCACAATTACTGTAGGAGGAATAATTTAAGAGGGTATAGTAAATTAAATAAAGCTCATGTAATTAGCTTTATTATTAGACAGCCAACTGGAACCCGCTTAGACAGGCAGATCAATCTTGGGAAGCGATTGTCTTTTTATAAAATTGGTAGCGATGATGAGATTTTCGAGACTAAAGTACTAATGAAGAAAAATTATTCTTTTTCTATACGGATTTATTTGAGAAACCGAGAGACAGACACAAGGTTAGAGACTTTGTGGTCGATGCAGTGTTTTCAAACAGGCTACAGACCATAAATTTTCAGAACAACACCAACTCGATTGAGCCTGGTCACTTCATGACCGCACTGAAGTCGAAAATTAAGCGAATTGTTAAGCATAATCTAAGAGTACATCGCAGACTGAAAGACAAATTTAAACTTTTTTGTGAGTACCAGATGCAGATAGACGGAAATATTATGGAATTTCAGTTCCAGACAGAAAACTATAGGATTAGAAATGAACGAGAGTTATCTAAAAAATTTAGGCTCGGTAGACGAACTATCTTGTCAAGAATGGATGATTTTCAAGCTCGTGGATCGGGATGGTCATTTAACAGAATTATTAGATTCCAGTTAGGAATAAACAGATATGTTCCGTTGAGAGGATCGTCCTACATCGAATTACCAGATAAAATCAAAAATAAAAAAGCTTGCATTGACGTAAAAAATAACAATCAGAAGTGTTTTCTGTGGGCTATAAAATTTGCGCTTTAACCTGTAGATAAAAATGCTGAAAGAGTATCGAAGTTTAAAAATGTCAGCCTTGAGCTCGATCAGAAGCTTGAAAATGTTCAGTTTCCCGTACTGGTTTATCATATTCCAAAAATCGAGAGTAGAATCGAGGTGTCCATCAACGTCTAGTCGTTTGATGACAACTATCAGGTGTACCCACTGAAAATTACGAAAGTGGGAGAGAGAAACATGTAAATCTACATTATTTCAAGTTTGGGGACAATTCGCATTACTGTCGGATAAAAGACTTACCTCATCTTGTTTATGCTCAGATACTAAAACATAAAGAAGCAAAATTTCTTTGTGCCATGCGCTTGCTTCACTTCAACAGCAGCCGGCCGGTGTGGCCGTGCGGTTAAAGGCGCTTCAGTCTGGAACCGCGTGACCGCTACGGTCGCAGGTTCGAATCCGGCCTCGGGCATGGATGTGTGTGATGTCCTTAGGTTAGTTAGGTTTAATTAGTTCTAAGTTCTAAGCGACTGATGACCTCAGAAGTTAAGTCGCATAGTGCTCAGAGCCATTTGAACTTCAACAGCAAGCGGAGGCTCGATGAGCACACACCAAGTCGTTTGACTAACAATCCATTAAAAGTAGAAATCCCGTAAGAAGGATCATATGTTAATTTTAAAAATCATCAGCACATGCAGACAGTCACTTTCATTATTTATGCCGATTTTGAAAGTTTACTATTGAAGATGGATAATTGTCAGCCAAATCCAGAAAGCTCATATACGATGAAATATCAAAAACACGAGCCGAGCGGATTCCGCTTCTACATCAAATACGTGAATGGACACTATAAAGACTCTGTTGTGTACAGAGGACCGAACTGACAAATAAAGTTTATAGAATGCATTAAAAAAAGATGTCAAAGAGATTGGAAGAATTTATTCTGACAATGAAGAAATGATTCCGATGACTGCTGAAGAACGAAGAAGAGGCGGCAAATCTAAAGTTTGTACACTGTGCACATGCCACTTCACAAGAAAAATACGTCGCTCCATTGTCAAATAGTTGCGATCTTCAGCTGACACATCCGAAGTTTGTACCAATTTATTTGTATAATTTGTCCGGGTATGATTCGCATCTGTTTGTGAAAGAACTTGGCTATGATGAAAAGGAGAGGACAGATATATTAGTTTTGGGAAGAGGATAGAAAGTCTGAAGATGAGATTAATTGACAAATTTAAATTTATGGCTTTGTCACTTGACAAACTTTCATCGAATCTGACGAGACAACAGCTGAAAAACATCAGAAAATTCTTCCCAGAAGAATTGTTCGACATGGTGATCAGTAATGGCGTCTATCCATTCATTTACATGGATTCTTGGAAGAAATTCGAAGAGACAGAATTACCACCAGGAGAAGAACTTTACAACAAATTGAACGACTGTGAAATAAGTGAAGAAGATTACAACCACGCTGAAATGATCTGGGAAAAATTTAGCACCAAAAATCTTGGCCAGTATCATGATCTGTACCTTAAAGCGGATGTGTTGTTACTCGCTGATGTGTTTGAAAATTTTAAACAAACGTGTACAAAAACCTATGATTTGGACCCGTCGTGGTATTTCACTGCACCAGGTTTGTCTTGGGATGCGATACTGAAAACTATTCAACAAGCGCTCGATTTGTTAAATGATTATGATATGATTTTGAAGGTCGAAAAGGACATACGAGGAGGAATATCACAGTCTTGCAAGAGGTGCGTGAAGGCAAACAACAAGCATATGAAGGACTTTGATGGTAACAAGATGCCAAATTATCTGACATATTTGGGTGCAAATAATCTGTATGGCTGGGCTATGAGTCAAAATTTGCCTTATGGCGTATTCGAATGGAATGATCAAAAGAGCTTTAATTCTGCAAAAATAAGCGAGATGTCAAAAATTTCTCGAGAGGGATACATATTCGAAGTAAATTTTGAATACCTGAAGGAACTGCACGATTTACATAAAGATTTACTGTTTGCGCCTGAAAATAAAATTGTACCTGGAACTAAAGAAAACAAGTTGTTGACTAAGCTGAATGACAAAGAGAATTATGTGGTTCACAATAAAAATGTCAAACAGTGTCTCTTTCTGGGAATGAAACTCACAAAAATACACAGAGTTTTAAAATTTAAGAAATCTGATTAAGTAAAGAAATACATAGATTTGTACGCGCAGATGAGAACCAAGGCTACAAACGACTTCGAGAAAGACTTCTAAAAGCTGATGAATAACTCGGTCTTTGGCAAGACGATGCAAAATAACCGAAATCGAGTGGACATAAAAATGGTTTTAGATGGAGATAAATGTGATAAACACGTAGCAAAACCAAACTTTAAAGGAAGAACAATATTTAATGTAAATGTGGTTGCCATCCACATGAACAATACAAAAATCACATTTAATAAGCCTATCTTTGTTGGAATGAGCATACTCGACCTGTCTAAAGAACTAATGTACGACTTTCACTAGAGCACAATGAAGTCAAAATTCGGACAGAACACTGAGTTGTGCTACCAAGACACGGACAGTTACATATACAGAACAGAAGACTTCCATGAGGACATGAAATCGATGCTTGATTCCTTTCATACGAGCGACTATTCAAAGGACAACATCTACGGAATTCCTCGAGTAAACAAGAAAGTTGTTGGAAAAATGAAGGATGAATGCCACGGATAATTATGAAAGAGTTCTGTGGCCTGAGGGCGAAAATGTACTCTTATAAAGTTGGCGACGAGGTGCAGAAGAAATGAAAAGAATTTGAGAAATGCGTGGTCAAAAATAGAATCAGCTTGAAAGATTATAAAGACTGCCTGTTCAACGACAGAGAACAGTACTGAAGGATTAATGTGATTTGAAGTGCAAAACTCGTTATTTACACAGTTGAAATAAACAAGAAGGCGCTGAGCCCGCATGACAATAAAAGAGAAGTCCTGAAAAGTCGAGTGGATACACTGCCGTACGGACATTACTCATTATTGTCATTGTCATCGTCCCAAATTTCAGTATAGTCACCATATTCATCATCACAGAATTCGTCTTCCGATTCAAAATATGACCATAATTCGGATCTGTTGCATATCATTTATGCTAGCTCTTCAACAGTAAAAGTATTCTCATCTTCTTCTTCAGGTCTCATTTCAACAGTGTTGTCGTTGTTGTCGTCTGAGTCGATTCATAACACACGAGCAATAGTCTACATTTTAAAAAATGTATGTAAAATGAATACTCTCTTCAAGAAACGCAAGAATGCAAGTGGCTTGAAAGAAATTACAAAATTAAGTGAGCTAGAGGGAAACGTTTTATATAACATTAATGGATGTGAATATCTAACCGCCAGATATGGAGAGAAAACTTGTATAGAACTTAATGATTTTAAAGTTATTTTGCCAGACAGATATGCTAAATAAATTACTAACTGGGGTCTTCAGTTTTTTGAAGGTGGACAGATGAAATTGAGATATAAAAGAACGAAGATGCATAAAGATAAAAACAATGAATTTCATGATCTCATGATCTGGAATTCAGTATGTGAAACTTTTTCTACTTCTTCCGCCATCGAGGCGGGACGGCGTGTTTCAGCTGAAATGCTGGTGGACTCCGTTGCGCTGACGTACAGAGTGCAGAGGCCTGAAGCTCAGTGAAGACTGAGTGGAAGGCGTTCGATAGGACATATTTTGCAGTTTTTTCTTACATTCACCTACGGAAATAAGTCATTTCCCTTGGCGAACGTAAGAAAATAAAGAGGTGAACGGCGACGAACGAGGGTAAATTGTTGCGTTCACCTGAGGATTTTTAAGAGAATTTGAGCTGAAAAATTGGTTAAAGTAGGACAATTCTGGGGGTTTTGGGGACCTAGCTCGGTTTCTGGCGAAACCGAAGGTTGAGCCAGGAAGTGAGATGGAGAGCCAGAACCCCCAGAATTGTCCTACTTAAGATTCGTTTTCCTATAGTCTCTTCGGTTTATAGCATAAAAGTTAAAATTACAAAGTTATTAAAGGGTGCATTACATACTGATTATATATCCATAATAAACTAATCTCATTATGACAACTATAACACTATCTTTGTTTTATTAAATCTTATTTCGTGTACTTAATTGATATTCATTGTCAAATCCTACGTCACTGATTTGGTCCTTAACTAATACGCAAAATGATAAAACTAGACAATGGAAACAAATTAATACATACACTCCTGGAAATTGAAATAAGAACACCGTGAATTCATTGTCCCAGGAAGGGGAAACTTTATTGACACATTCCTCGGGTCAGATACAACACATGATCACACTGACAGAACCACAGGTACATAGACACAGGCAACAGAGCATGCACAATGTCGGCACTAGTACAGTGTATATCCACCTTTCGCAGCAATGCAGGCTGCTATTCTCCCATGGAGACGATAGTAGAGATGCTGGATGTAGTCCTGTGGAACGGCTTGCCATGCCATTTCCACCTGGCGCCTCAGTTGGACCAGCGTTCGTGCTGGACGTGCAGACCGCGTGAGACGACGCTTCATCCAGTCCCAAACATGCTCAATGGGGGACAGATCCGGAGATCTTGCTGGCCAGGGTAGTTGACTTACACCTTCTAGAGCACGTTGGGTGGCATGGGATACATGCGGACGTGCATTGTCCTGTTGGAACAGCAAGTTCCCTTGCCGGTCTAGGAATGGTAGAACGATGGGTTCGATGACGGTTTGGATGTACCGTGCACTATTCAGTGTCCCCTCGACGATCACCAGTGGTGTACGGCCAGTGTAGGAGATCGCTCCCCACACCATGATGCCGGGTATTGGCCCTGTGTGCCTCGGTCGTATGCAGTCCTGATTGTGGCGCTCACCTGCACGGCGCCAAACACGCATACGACCATCATTAGCACCAAGGCAGAAGCGACTCTCATCGCTGAAGACGACACGTCTCCATTCGTCCCTCCATTCACGCCTGTCGCGACACCACTGGAGGCGGGCTGCACGATGTTGGGGCGTGAGCGGAAGACGGCCTAACGGTGTGCGGGACCGTAGCCCAGCTTCATGGAGACGGTTGCGAATGGTTCTCGCCGATACCCCAGGAGCAACAGTGTCCCTAATTTGCTGGGAAGTGGCGGTGCGGTCCCCTACGGCACTGCGTAGGATCCTACGGTCTTGGCGTGCATCCGTGCGTCGCTGCGGTCCGGTCCCAGGTCGACGGGCACGTGCACCTTCCGCCGACCACTGGCGACAACATCGATGTACTGTGGAGACCTCACGCCCCACGTGTTGAGCAATTCGGCGGTACGTCCACCCGGCCTCCCGCATGCCCACTATACGCCCTCGCTCAAAGTCCGTCAACTGCACATACGGTTCACGTCCACGCTGTCGCGGCATGCTACCAGTGTCAAAGACTGCGATGGAGCTCCGTATGCCACGGCAAACTGGCTGACACTGACGGCGGCGGTGCACAAATGCTGCGCAGCTAGCGCCATTCGACGGCCAACACCGCGGTTCCTGGTGTGTCCGCTGTGCCGTGCGTGTGATCATTGCTTGTACAGCCCTCTCGCAGTGTCTGGAGCAAGTATGGTGGGTCTGACACACCGGTGTCAATGTGTTCTTTTTTCCATTTCCTGGAGTGTATTAGTATCCTATCTCCTAATGCTTAGTCGTAAACGAGAGTCGTGACTGAATTGCGCCAGGATCCAAAATCATAAAATTTCCCAACAGCTGCTGCTCGTGCACCACTGTTTTGGGTGATCTGAATAGTTCACAATATCCTTGATTACATATGATCTGTATAACCATTCTGAGGACAACTACAGTGACTGGAAGAGAGATGACACCAGGGCAACCACTCTATGTACGTATTCCAGCTTACTCCACTCAGTGATGTGCACAGTGCCATGGTAAATGGTAACTTGCAATTTCCCCAAGCTAGTATTCATCAATGGTTTGCAGAAGGCCAGTCTTTGATTTTTTTGGTAGTGTAGGCAGACTGTCGGTTGGGTGACTGCACGAAAGGTGTTTCAGGCAAATTATCAGATAAAGTTCAAAGCTGTTGTGTGCGTAAGTTAAATGAGCAGTTAACCTAATGGTGGATGTGATACATCATAATCAGAACGTCGAATAAAAGTTTACCGTTAGAGGAACAACGCATGACCACAACAGAGAACTGCTGCTATAGTTGACTGGGCTACCAAACACGGCAATCTTTTCCCAAGGGGCTAAACAAATATTTGTGCATTGAAACAACAGTGTGAGAGCAAGGGAATTCTTTAGTTTCCTCTAAAAGCAATGCAATTTCAAAATTCACGACACTAGTGCAGAGTAATAAAGTAGGACACTTGTAATAGTTAGTGTGAATGCACAGTTGAAACTTGAAATACATGACAATCTGATGGACAACCTTTGCCAACAGTCAGGATGTCCGTTTGCCAAACATTGCGTTCATAAGCAGATACACAGGCGACAGGCAAAGAGAATGTGATAACACTCAAATTAGCAACTGGTGCAACTTATGGACAGGGATATCTGCACATTTAACACATCTATAGGTCATGGCAGTTGTACGATAGCAGCAGTGCAATAATACAGCAAGGTTGATTCCTACATGCAGGAGGTCATTTGCATGTGTACTGATGCATGAAATGAATTATTAGTTGTGGTTTGCTGGAAGGTTTCAGCTGGCACTAAGCTAGGGCTGAGTCTCTGTTGCAGTCTTGGCTGAATGGTAGTGTGCAGGGTGTTAACATGCAACTGTTGCATGTGTGTTATACAACAAGATCTCTAAGGCTTTGGTTACTTCCAAAGTAGCAGTCAGCTTACACTGTTCCCCCTGTATAGCTATTAAGTCACGCTGGATCGCGTTTTAAGTTCCTAATATTGCAGAATTAGCACAGTGGCTATATTATGGATTTGTCAGTTGGTAGCCAAAAGGTTGTCTTCAGTGTGATAGAGCTGCACATGCCAGTACACTAGGATTTCATGATACTGCGTAACAAAGAACGAAGCTCGCTGGGGAGCTTTATCACAGCGATCAGCATCAATCTGATCAGGGGTACAAAATTTGTTTTCAGTACAGCAGCACTTCCATTAAACCAAACTCGCACAGCACTGCAGAGTGGTACTGTGACTGGATGCTCACAGGGTGAACACTGTCTGTAATGCAGTGAAAGATAAATAAATCAGTGTCAAAAGGCAGAGATGGTAGTACACATTGTCTGGTTGTTTCTGCTTGCATGCTGCAAGAGTTAGCACTCATGTAGAGGCAACTGTAACAGGGTACCAAGGTTCTATGGTTCGCACTCAAGATGATTGATCAGCAGTATTTATAGCGTGTTCACAGGTGCTAGTTGTCTTGAAACTTTGCACAAGTTTAAAAATTTATTATTCTTTCGAAAAAATAGTGATGATTTATGTTGCGTAGGGCTGAATGTTGAGAGGACTTTGGCATGCTTTTAGAATGAACAGAAGACGTTATAGCCTGGCATATTGCAGAATTAGGTCAACAGTTGGCGAATGTGTATGATTTACTGTAGTTGTGCTAATTCTATACTTTGATGGGAAACCAAATGTGAGTTTCTATCCCCACTTTTCTGAAAATCTAATGAGAGTGAAACCACATTTTGGAAGTGTCCATTATATAAACTGGCATGAATATGGAGACACACACAAGCAATCTTTACAGTCACGATTAGTTTCCCACACTTTCCTGTATTTTTGTTTCGGAATCTTACATTTAAACTCGGCCGCTGTTGATTTATTGGGAGTAGCAGGACAACTATCACTGTCTTCTGTTTCCAGTGACACCATTTTGCACAAGTTAACGCCTTATACGAGTACATCGCTCACTGACTTCAGCTGAGCCTGTTAGTTAACTGTAATCGATTTCACTTTTGTACGAGCACTGTGCAGAATGCGAAGCGGTCAGTACGGTAAATTACTCAGGGAATAACCTAAGCTGAGTTACGCAGTTGCAGCATAATGAAACAGGGGCATCCCACGGTGGGACAGATTGGCATATAGGGTGCTCAAAATCGTATTTGTGAAATAAATTGCCAAAAATCAAATAAACCGTAGAAATTAAAATAATAAGAAAAATGAAAACTCAAGAAAAGTAAGTGTTTAAGACCGTACAATAGATGTGTGATCCGAAGAGTGGATCCTATGTTCGTGCACCATCTCAAATATTCGTTTGTGTGCAATCAAGATCGTAAGGTTGGAAAAACTCCACGCCAGCAACAAAATTTAACTGTCACTGGACTTCTATTCAGTGCACCTTATTGATCATATGAAATGTACACCCTAAACGCTTACGAGAAACAAGACTTCCGGTCACGTGATATTCGTGTGAACTCACTAACTTTTAACTCTTGTAAAGAAGCAATTTATTCTGCAAACATTCAGCTTTGCCTGAATGGGTATAAAATCAGGTTATTCTTACGCCATGGAGAAGGTCCAAGCCCTTCCCTTGATAAAATACGATAAAAAGATGAATGGTTGTGGGGTGAGAACCATGAAGACTATACTATGTGTGTGCTCTGCGAGCGCCCCAAGAAAATCGTACCAGCTGGTGCACTTTGTGTCGCTCACGTCATGTTGATGAAGGACAAACATGTGCCAAGGACTTGACTATGATTAAACTGAAGCTTTAATGAAAGTGTGTTTGTCGAAGAAGGAAAATAAATGTACCTATCAATTTTTCTTTCCGGTGTGTAAAGGCTGAATGACGACTCACAACGAAACAACGGCTTGCACTGATGTCATTCAGGGGGCACTGTAATAACCCTTTTTCTAATAAACTGTGTTTTTTGTAAAACGTTTTTATTAACATTGTGACCATAGAATCGATGTTCATGGTTGTATTATCTGTGTAATAAAAGACGACGCAGTCTTCAAATCATCTGAGAGCAGCTAGGAGAGTCCTGGATGTTCGCACTTGTCTTTCTGCTGTCCACTTCCATAATGTAAGCACCGCGGCCTGCAGTTGTAGTAATATTACAATGTACTAACTTATCATGAGTTACTTATGTGCTGTTTTATTATAAATACTCCAGTACACGTGTTTAATTCCATTACTCATTGTGTCACAAATTTAAATTTGCAGCATTTCTAGGAGGGAAGACGCAACATTTCGATGTGGTACTGATCCGTTACTGGCATGGTTTTATTACTAATTTAAAATGTCCTTTCTTATTCATTATAAGTGCCGCACCTTCAGTCTTTCAGAAAAGAGCGACTACTAAACCGCGATATGCAAATCACATTTCCTAAAATTCTGTCTGTCCGCGTTCTCTGTTGTGCTCCCTCATTCTGGTAGTGAAATTCTAAAATATTTCAGTTGTCGAAGGTGAAAGCGACAACTTACATCTTCTGTAGCTATTTGTGATTCTAATACTGAATTCCCCATGTTCTCGTTACCGACTTCTCTTTCTTCGTCTATTACGCCATAACACAAAACCTTCTCCTCATAGAGGCCTTCACTGTACACTTTCCACCTATCCGCTCTCTCCTCTCCATTCAATACTGGAATCCCCATTGCACTCGTAATGTTAATGCTGTTCCTTTTAATTTCCTCGAAGGCTGTTTTGACTTTTCTGTATGCTGAGTCAGTCCTTCTGACAATCATAGATCTTTTTTTGGTTTACTTCACATTCCATGCAGCCATTCCATCTTAGATTTCTTGCATTTTCTATTTACTTCATTCCTAAATGACTTGTATTTCTATATTCCTGAATTTCCTTTCGTTAATCAGCTGAAGTTTTTCTTCTGTTACCCATGGTTCCATCTCGGTTACCGTCCTTGTGGCTATGTTTCTCTTCCCAAATTGTGTAGTTCCTCTTTGTATAAACGTCCATTCCTCTTCAACTGAACCGCCTTCTGAACTTTTCATCAGCTGTGTAATTATAGCCTCAGAGAACCTCAACCGCATATCCTTATTCCTTAGTATTTCTGTACCCCAGTTCTTAGAGAAATGTTACTTCCTGAGGAATCTGTTAAACTTCAGCCTACTTTTCGTCGTTACTAAATTTTGATCTCATCTACATCTGCTTCTGGGTGTACCTGATTCTAATTCTGGATCTCATATCTCTTTTCTGATTTCGGGATCGCTGCCTGGCCATGATGTCGTCTAACTGGACTCTTCCCATATGTCCTGGTCTTTTCCAAATACAGGCCTACCTCTACCACTCGTAAATATTGGACAGAGCTTCGCTATTACTAGCTAAAATGTACTGAAGAACTCGATTAGTCTTTCTCCTCTCTCATTATTACTGCCGAATCCATATTGTCCCGTAACATTTTCTTCTGCATTCCAATACACGTGAATATTAGATTTTTACCTCCCCTTCCACACTGAATTACTATTTCAAAGCCGACCGGTGTGGCCGAGCCGTTCTAGGTGCTTCAGTCTGGAACCGCGCGACCGCATCGGTCGTAGGTTCGAATCCTGCTTCGGGCATGGATGTGTGTGATGTCCTTAGGTTAATTAGGTTTAAGTAGTTCTAAGTTCTAGCGGACTTATGACCTCAGAAGTTAAGTCCCATAGTACTCAGAGCCATTAGAACTATTTTTGAACTAGTTCAAAACCCTTCTCCTTATCTTCATCTTCTACTTGCGACATCGCCAAGTACACCTGTAGTATTGTTCTTTGTTTGCTGTCGATTCTGATGAGGAAAACCATAACACTGACTGTTCACAGTAGCTCACTCTGTGGTCTGTCTTCCTATTCATGACAATCCCTACTCCTGGTATACAATTTTTATGCTGCTGTTGCTATTACCATAGAGTCGACTGGCCTGAAATCCTTTCTTCTTTTCATTTCACTTCACTGACGCATACTATAGCTCGATTGAGCCTTAGAATTTAATTTTTCAGATCTTCTAGTTCCAGTGTCATGTTCAGTCTTCTGACACTTCATGCACCAACTCGTAGAATATTACTCATTCATTGGTTAATCAATCTCTTTCTTATTGTCATCTCGCCCTTGGCAATCCCCTCCAGGAGATTCGAATGGGGGGCTAGTTCGAAATATTTGCCAATTCAGAGACAGGCATGACACTTTTTCAATTACAGGTGCTATGTCCTGTCGATACACATTATGTGTCCTTATGACAGAGGTTTCCATTACCTTCGCCTCTTCATGCTGTTAATAACTACTGATTCTTCCGCCTTACAGGGGCATGGCCCCACCCATAGGCTAAGGGAGGGCCCTGAACCTCCATCCCCTGTCCACCGTCTTAGAAGGCCATTGGCTAAGCGAGGTTGAATTGACTTCTTATGCCAGAAGTCTTCAGCTGCCATTGCTGATGATTTTTATTAAAAAATTAAGCACAGCTAAGGTTAGAACCAGCGACGCTGGACGTTTTGGTAACTATTGCAAGACTCTATTTCACTATTTTTGTAATCTTATTTTTGGAGGCTTAAGAGTGCTCAGTAAGCTAAGGGTTTTGCAGCTAATGCCTACTTTTCTCTTGCTTTTGCTTTTTAAGCGGGTCAAGAAATGAGCCAGGCGGAATTAGATCCTACGTTCTACCGCTTCGTAGCTAAACAGTCTACGCCTTTCACTATTTTCAAAAATTCCATAACACATTTGTTACTCACAAAAAGATAAAAAAAATCAAAGTTAATTGGACATGGCACTACCACTTCCCCTTTACGGAGTTTCTTTTTTATTTTTTAAAATTGAAAAGAGACCAACAATGTCAAAAGATCAAAAGATGGAATAAACTGCGAATTGATGTACCTGAACATGGGCCATGCTGGCCGTTGTGGCCGAGCGGTTCTAGTCGCTTCAGTTTGGAACCGCACAGCTGCTATGGTCGCAGGTTTGAACCCTGCTTCAGGCACGGATGTTTGTCACGTCCTTAGGTTAGTTAGGTTTAAGTAGTTCTAAGTCTAGGGGACTGATGACCTGAGAGGTTTAGCCCCATAGTGCTGAGAGCCATTTGAACCATTTTTTGAACTGGGGCCATGATTACAACAAGGACTGACTAATTCAACTGATAACCTTGACGACAAAATACGAGGCCCAACATACTGGCAAAGAAGCCGCTATGCTATGCAGACACTGACACTTTTTGTTCTGGCGCATCAACAAGCGCCGGCACAAAGACGAAGATCGCAGGAGCAAAGAAGTCGGTGAGACGACGTCAGCCAATAGCCCACAGACAAGGACCGCACCACAGCAGGAGCGCCCTCTAGCCAAAGGAAGTATTAGCGCCGCTGCTGCCAGCCTCAGCTGGACAGTATTCTCACAGTACTGGGAGAGCACTACGGCAGCAGTGGCGAGTGATCCGCATCAATTGCGTACATGGACCTACTATATAGCAGAGAACTGTGATTGTTTGCATGTCGCCCATCGCTTGCGACACCATTGTAAATTTAAAGTGAAGTACTGTCAACCTTCTTATTTGTAATTAAAACTATTAATGTGATTTGCTTGAATTGTTGGCTCTGAGCACTATGGGACTTAACATCTATGGTGATCAGTCCCCTAGAACTTAGAACTACTTAAACCTAACTAACCTAAGGACATCACACAACACCTAGTCATCACGAGGCAGAGAAAATCCCTGACCCCGCCGGGAATCGAACCCGGGAACCCGGGCGTGGGACGCGAGAACGCTACCGCACGACCACGAGCTGTGGACTTGAATTGTTGTATGGCATTCCAAGGACGCAGCAGCTTTTAGGCACCCTGTACGAGACGAGTGGGTTGGACTCGACATTTGGCGACGATGTCTTACAACTGAACTCCATGCCTGATTACTTTGGAATTTTTTGTGTTTTTTGGTGGCGTCTTAATTCGCTTTTGCATTTACTTCGCTGGACAGTTTGCGTGCTTAGACAGTTACTTGTCATTTTTGCAAGACAGTGTTTTCGGGTGGGCATTGAAAAAATTTTCTTTATTTTTTGCTTGCTTGCCTTGTCTGTTTGTTGCCTTTGTGTCTTCCGACATGCCCACCCCACCTGTCCCACACCCTGCTCAGGCGCCGCAGCCGCAAGCGTCAGATGCCACACAACTAATGCGGGTGTTTCAGTTCCAGATGCAGCAAATCTCCATGTTCCTCAACATGGTGCAGCAGCTATGCCCAACGCTGCACGCCCGATGGAACAGGCGCCGCCTACTGCAGCTGCTATACCCCCTTTCCGACAGTTTAGTGAACAAAAAGAGGAATGGCTCGAGCGGTTGTCCCAATCTGAACCCATCTCCTCGCTCACGACGTACCAGATACTGTGAAAAGCCATTATCTGTTATCAATGGTAGAAAGTGCAGTGTTCCGCATAATCACAAAACTTTTCCCTAACGCCACTCCGAATGATCTGTCTTACGTACAACCGAGAGCGTCACTAACAAACTATGATGACCAACAAGTGAGTGTGGTAGCAGTTACGTATCAATTCTTTAATTGCAGAAAACGGTCAGAACAAACTTATCTCGTATGGGTAACAGATTTGCAGGGTATGACAAGAAAACGCAAATTAAAATGAACTTGCTGTGCTTTATATTCAGATTTTATGTTGCATGATGCGATCGTGTACAATGTACCTGATGTCAAACTCGGACAACAGATTTTGAAACAGTCTGATCCATCATTTCAGCAGGTAGTGTGAATACTAGATCAGTAAGATTCAGGTGCCTTGTCGGCTCATAAATTTGAGCAGCCAGCTGTGTGTCAGGTTGAGTCCTTTAGTTGCGATGGGCCCATTAAGCGGCGGCAGCAGCTCGCCACGCTGAGTTAACAACCTTCCAAACCGCGTAAGCAGTTCGCTACACAGCCGAACAGAATTAAGTGTTGCCCTCGGTGTTATTCATGGCACAAACGCCAAGACTGCACCTCGCAACAAGCTTATTATTACGCTTGTGGTAGGAAAGGACATGTACAATCCGTATGTTTGCAACGAAACAAATATAAGAATTCGGTCCACTCACAAAAGTCTAGTCACAGGGCCCATGCCATAAATGCAATATATTCGAAGCCTGCAACATGCATTAGAAAAACTAGCAAGCCTGCAGTTTCTTCAGTGATACGCCAGTCAAACAAACGTTTTGTTCAGTTACTTGTTTGTGGTAAACATGGGAAATTTCAGTTGGACACAGGTGCCTCTGTCACGTTGTTCAGTCTTCACTCGTATGAACTGTTAGGCTCCCCACGTCTGTCTCAAACTAGAACACAACTGACTGCTTACAATGGACAAGACATTCCAGTTCTCAGAACATGTATGTTGCCTGCCACGTATTTCTCTCATACGCGAAAAGTGACTAATACAGTGCTACAATCACGCGAGTGTGAGAACCTATTTGGTCTTGATTCTTTCGAGTTTTTTCGTTTTAACATTCAGGACAATGAGTTGTCAGTGTCTGCATTCAATACAAAAGACAGTGTAGCTAGCTTGATAAGAGAATTCCCGGAACTCTTTTATGAAGATTGAGGCAAGGCTAACAATTTTGTTGCACATATTACTCTCAAAGACAATGCTCAGCCAAAATTATGCCGGGCCAGAACTATTTCCATTGCATTACGGGACAAAGTCGCTGCTGAACGTAAGGAATTGCAAGATAGCAGAGTTATTGCGCCCATATCAGCTAGCCAGTGGGCAAGTCCACTGGTTTTTCTTCCCAAACCTTCACATCGCATTCGCCTCTGTGTTGACTTTGAGCCTACAGTCAACCCACAGATTGCAGTTGATACTTATCCATTGCCACGCCCAGAGGATCTCATGGACAAATCAAGAACTTGACGCTACTTTTCAAAAATTGATTTTCGCGACGCATATCTTCAGATACCGCTCGATGAAGAATCTCAAAAAGTGTGTGTAGTAAATACTCATTTTGGTTTGCTTAAATATTTGTGTTTGCCTCTTGGCGGTGCTTGCGCACCCGCCATTTTACAATGGTATTTGGAACAGCTGACTGCACAAGTGCCAAACTGTGCAAATTTATGTGCATTGTTTCGTATGTTTTCTGATGCAGGACTTGAGTGTGGACAAGTGTGATTTTTTTTAAACTTGAGTTGCAGTATCTTGGTCATGTCATCAACAGTCAAGGTGTCCGTCCTATTCAGTGGCATTTCTTAGCCATACGAGATTTGCCAGTCCCTCGCAATGTCATAGAATTGCAGTCTTAGGGAAAATCCACTATTATATTCGCTTCATACCGAATGCTGCACTAATCGCGGCTCTATTGCATCGCTCGCGTCGCAAGAACTCGCCTTTGTTTGGAGAGATGAGTGCCAAGTGGCTTTTCCAAGACTTAAAGGTGCATTGCTCAGTGATCTATGTTTAGTTCAATTTGATCCTGACAAATGAGTTGTATTGAAAGTGGACGCTTCCTCTTACAGAATCGGTGCACTGCTTTCCCACAGAACTGGTGATAACAGTAGGCCTATTGCTTTCTCATAAAAAGTGTTTTCCAAAGCTCAGTGTAACTATTCACAATTTGAGAAAAAAGCTTTGGCTATTGTGTATGATATCACCAAATTCCACCACCATTTGTAAGTGTGGCAGAAACTTCTACTTAGTAACGGACCACAAGCCTTTGCCGTCCCGTTCCTGTAGGAATTTCCCAAAAACTGCAACGAAGGGGTTTGTTGTTGTCCCAATACCAGTACGAGACTGTGTATCGTACGACAGGTAAACATGGTAACGCGGACGCACTTTCACGCTTTCCGATTGGCCCTGACACAGACTTTGACGCTTCAGATGCATCTTCCTGTCACATCGATGCTCAGGATTCTGAATTGCTTCAGTCTTTTCCGCTGAACTATAAGAAAACTGCACGGGCCACGGAAGCTGATTCAGATTTGAACATTTGCTAAGATAAATTCGCGCATCTTGGCCTCGTTCCTTGCATAGTATGAAGAACTCTGTAGTGCGCCGACCCTTTCCCCGTCGGCGTAGCCTCGCTGTACATACAGGTCTGATTCCTGTTCAGGATGACAGTGGACAGTCACGAGTGTTGATCTCTTAAAGTGTTGAAAAAATGTGTTGGAGTTACTTCACCAAGGACACTGGGTAATTGTTCATGCGAAACAGCTGGGGCGTCGACACGGTACTTGGTAGATTATGGTTCAAATGGCTCTGAGCACTATGGGACTTAACATCTGAAGTCATCAATCCCCTGGAACTTAGAACTACTTAAACCTAACTAACCTAAAGACACCACACACATCCACGCTCGAGGCTGGATTCGAAGCTGCGACCGTAGCGGTCGCGCGGCTCCGGACTGAAGCGCCTAGAACCGCTCGGTCACAGCGCCTGGCTGTTCTACATTACTTGTCGCCATTGTGCAAAAGCCGCCGCTGGTACAGTATGGACGCCAAAACAGAACAGATGACGTCACAGTGTCACGCATGTGCGGAAAATCAGTCCGCTCCACCACAAAAATTCTCTGCTTGCCCTAAGTCGCAGTCGCCATGGCAACGTGTGCACACAGATTTTTCGGGACCTTTCTGGAACACTCGTTGGTTGATTGTGGTAGACTCATACAGCAAGTTTCGTTTTGCTGTGCCAGTGAATTCGGCAAATTCACGTAGCACAATTCATGTGTTGTCCTCTATTTCTTGCCTAGAAGGTTTACCTGAAGTAATAGTGTCAGACCACAGAGCTCAGTTCATGTCACATGAATTTGAAACATTCTGTGAATGCAATGGCATATAGTATCTAACTACTGTACCGTTCCATTCAAAGTCAAACGGCAAAGCGGGAAGTTTTGTCAGAATCTTCAAGCACCAGATGGCCAAACTTCGCTCCACAGACAACAAGGATCAAACACTGCAACTGTTTCTCGCCACATATCATTCGCACCCAGCAGATGGACCGTCGCTGGCGGTATTGCTTCAAGGCCGCCGCGCATCGAACACTGCTCCATCTGCTCCACCTTCCTCAGCATCCGGCGCCGAAGGAAGGCCGCAAGTATCGCTTCGCGCCGCACGATACTGTCTTTCACAGGGTTTTTAGCGGCTGCAGACGGCGGGTGCGAGGCCAGATCGTCCGTCGACTTGGCGCTTGCACGTATCTTATTTCAGGTCCGGGTGGCTTGTAGGGCCGCCATCAAAATCAGCTTCGCCGCTGTCATGTGCACGATGGTCTTGCAGATTCACCGATCCAGAGGGCAGCGCGGCCGCAGCAGCAGCCAGAGGTTGTCATCGCGACACCGCGGGGCGATCCCACGGAGACGGAGCCTTCGCCTCCTCTGCCTCCCGCCGTCCTACCGATGGAACTGGACCCTCCCATACCGCAGCAGTCACCACCGCCTTCTTCATCTGGTTCATGGCATCAGGAGGTTGACGCGTACCCTTCTGGTCGTTTTCCGGCGGTCGTTTCCACAGATCGCAGGTCGGATGGAGGGTTATGGCCGGAACCTCGACGTCACCTGCAGCCACGGTATGCGGCCCGAAGTTGCGCCCACACCCCTGTCTCCCCCGCCGTGGTCGCACCCTTCATACGAGGACAGTCCGTCCCCTTTGGAGGGGAAGAACGTTCCGGCGCATCGACAAGCACCGGCCCGAAGACGAAGATCGCAAGAGCAAAGGAGGTGGTGAGACAATGTCAACCAATAGCTCGCTGCTAATGACCGCACCACAACAGAAGCGCCCTCTAGACGCAGAGGATATAAGCGCCGCAGCTGTCAGCCTCAGCCAGGCGGTATTCGCACAGTACTAGGAGAGATGACGTGTGACCCAAACCTATTGCTTACATTGTCCTAGTACACAGCAAAGGAAGAAGGCAAGTGGGTCCACATGGTCTCTTTATCTACACTGTGATGAGCATGGTGCCCCAGGCAATCCCTTGGCAAGTAGGAGGAGTATGGATGCCACAGGATATGACCCGAATAGGTAGTCTCACCACATAGAGTTGGAAATGTTAATTGTTTTTTAAGCCAGTTTCAGTTCGCTTAGTGACCACGAGAGGTAAATGTATCTTGTATCGTTTCCATGACAGGAAAGCGACTGATCAATAACACTATTTCCAAGACGAAATTGACGCTCATTTGTGAGCAAAAGGCCGTGCACCTCGTGATACCACAAGGATGGCACCGCCATTGGTAGAACAGGAAGGCTAAGACAAAACCACACCGTCTTCCAAGAAGAATGCGGCGATGGCTGTTCACCAGGTGCTGTACAGTCAACCCTCCCAATAGCATTAACAAAAATGTGGTAGTGTGACGCTGCCTCTGTGGAATATGAGCCCCGAAATAACTAATAGATATATAAAATTCACAGCCATGTTTTAACTGGAAATTCAGTAGACCATCATCGACAGCAGATCAAGACTCCCGGCCGCAGGCAGAAGAATAACAGAGACGTGAATTGTGGATTGCATGAAGGACAGTGAACACGATACACTGACCAAATAACACGGATGATTTCCATTGAACATCGGAAAGTACTCGTACCAAACCACTAAGGGAAGGCACACACACAACCTCCTTGTATCGTAATGGAAAAATGTGGCGTTCCCAAAACACGCAGTTGATTTAGTTTCTTAGCCATCATAACTGGAATGTGAAAAAATCTGAGCGATGCAATACGCATTTCACAAGAATGATGGTATTCAGGATTCGAACTTTCTGTAGGAGATTAAGGAAACGCAGTTCACGTTCCAGGATAGCACCGTGTATCTTCTACGTAACCGACGTCCACCTGAGTGTAGCCGTTTGATGTGGAGAACGATCAATTATGACTCTCAAACATGTATGTCATCGACCACTGTAGTCCATGAAATGTCAGGGTTACCAAAGCACGTAATTGCATCGACCTACATTTGCCTTCTTTGATGTGGGCACGAGATACGAAACAGAAGGCATCTAACGTACCCTTTAGCAACAGAACCTTAGTGAGAAAAAGGAGTAACACCATCACATCGTCCGTGAATGAATATCGTCTCACCCAAGAATGTCTATCCTTGCAATTGAGCGACGTGCATTTAAACCAAATGGTTCAAATGGCTCTAAGCACTATGGGACTTAACATCTGAAGTCATCAGTCCCCTAGACTTAGAACTACGTAACCTAACTAACCTAAGGACATGACACACATCCATGCCCGAAGCAGGATTCGAAGCTGCGACCGTAGCACCAGCGCGGTTCCGGACTGAAGCGCCTAGAACCGCTCGGTCACACGGGCCGGCGACGTTCATTTAAAGGAGAGGTTCGAATAATGGCACAAACAATGACACTGAAATCGGCTTTCTTGCGGCAAACCCCGACAGATGGCATATGAGTGCGTCAGTTGGTCACTGGATGTCACTGCAGCTTGGATAAGCAAATTTGGCAAGACCTTGTTTTCGTCAGATGAGAACGAAGCGTCTTCCAGTGCTTCCAACATAAAGCCATGGCTAACCGCTCGAACGCCTTGTGGAAATCTACAAAAAGCCAGAACACTAGGAACAAGAGCAGCAGTGGCCACTGGTATGACATCATGACATTCATCTACTGGGGTCAGAATAGAATAACCATGGATACAACTCTGATGGCCAGCAACTACTATCTCCAGCAACAAAGGCAGCCGGCCACTCACCGCCCTCGCCAAATTATTGTACTTAAAATTTAATGAGGTAACTGGCTGAAATTTGTCAGTTGTTACCATTGAAGGCAATTCTGCTCTTTTCAAACGAATGAGGCACAAACCTCCTCTCGACACTTCGTCCATAAGCAGTTTAAATGTAGTACCCAACGAAGTCGTAAAACGCGTATAAAACTCCTTATACGACCTCGGCCAATCACGAGGAGACAACCTGACAATAAGGTCATGGACATCGTCGCATTGAAAAACATCTGAAAACACAGCATTATGAGCTGGTCCAAGTCTATGATCCACAGGCTGGAGGAGAAATTGGATGACATTTAGACGTTACTGTGTATTTCGTTCAGGCTAACATAGAAATTGTGTAGAGCATGCAACATGTCGTATTGTACCGTCACAACATTGCCGTCCTCGGTCTTGAGGGACGTGATACACATACATCTATGACGAGTCTGATGTCGAATCAGATGATAAAGAGAAGGCAGTTCATACACTGCTTTTGGCCGTGATTTGGAACGCCTGCTTGACCCTCCCACTTGACGCTGCTTTAATAGCGAGAATTGCACCTTTACGCGCCTGACGTCTGCAATTCGTTGCAGAGAATGATGCGCACTTTCACAAAGCTCACATAAGAGAGACTAGTAAAATTCCTGCGCCCTCCGAAATTCCCGAGCTATATGAGCGCACAGTCGTATCAATGTTTGCCAGAACCTCGGCTTTGCCCGCTGAACCTACTATTCGAAAATTGAAGCTTATCATGAAGCTGAACAGTGACTTGGGTACCACAATTCTCGGTTCACCTCATATTGAGAGGTATCCTCCAAGTGCGCCGTATTCAAAACCCAAGTGAATGAAAGGATTTTCATCGTCTATCGCATATGATGGTAAGTAACAGTCACTGCACGGTGGTCCGTGAAGCTGGCGTTGATGATATCGACAGCCCAAATCCTATCACACATCCGGTCAGTATAAATATATGAAACCTATTGTTAAAAGTAGCAGTAAAATAAGCAGCAATAGTCGGATATTGACAGTCCCAAAGAACGGACTAAATTTTGCTATCACCGACAGAAATAAAAATAAGGAAACTCGTCTGAAGGATGCAAGATACAGTTGAAACCACCACCTAACAATATATTATGCGGTCATTTCTGTTACAAATGAATCACCTCTTCATAAAAAATTGGGATAGGTCCAAAGTGTATTATGGGCCGACTACTCCTCTATCAATGGACACACGCCGCAGCTAATGGCAACGTCGGTATGACGATGGGCCTCACACGACGATACAGAAAACACTGGGGGAAAGCTGTCCAGGTGCGCGCGACACTGCGGTGAGGCAGTAGACGAGCAGCCGTCCCACTCGGCGCTCGCTGCAGAACTACCCCTGGACCACGGATGCAGAAATACTATAGCAGAACCTTATGGCGTCGCATTTGGAACTCAGATTTCTCTGGTCACGCTGATGCACTGGAACTGCTCACGGCTTTCCGAATGTCTGATTACGGAATTTGCCTGTAGAGTGCAGCAGACCCATGCTTTGGCAACCGATTTCTCCGAACATTATCCCATGTATATTTATTTAGTGCACGTTTATGTGCGTGTTACACGTGATGTGTACAGCTAGGGTGCCTGACATCCCCAGACTGAGGCCATGCACGGAATGTCGAAAGAAACCACAAATGTGTTGGAAAATCCGTGGTACATTCGGGGCCGTATTTAGGAGAGAACCATCTCGCCGATTTGGATTTGTGTGATTTCTGCAATCCACTGCAGACAACCTGCGCGGCTTTTCCTTAAATACGATTACTGTTGATTGCTGCCCTCAGCATGGTCTAGTGAAAGCCTATGTCGCTGCTCGAATGGTCTCCCCTTCAAGAGGACTCTTCTTCGGGAGCAGGTCTCGCTGCTAACTTCGAATACTTGCATATTCAATACGGTTTTGCTGAAAAAGCTACAGACAGTGATCCTTAGATCAGTTAAGGCTCGTGCAGAATCTAAAGCCACGAAACCATTGGTTACGTAAGGGCCTATGGAGACACATGTAGGGTGATGCTAACGAGGACCTCATTTTCCTATAAATATATTCAACAATCTTGATCTCCCCCTTAACGGTTAATTTACGTTCGCCACACTCCCTGCTCACCTGTTCTATGTCGACATCACGAAAGGTAGTTCCAGTAGGATGGAGCCTCGCCTTACAGCGCTAGGCAATCGACAGTAGTCATTCGTTTGATGTTCAGAAGGAGCATCATTGTACATAGTGGCGACACTCCAGGCTTTGGAAAATGAGACCAGTCAGTTCCCAGGTTTGTAGGTGTCGAGTACAGAAGAAGGATCCAATTCTCATGTTTGACTGTAAGTAGCTACTGAAGTATTCTTCCGTTATACACTTTTCTTGTATCGCTTGTATGTGCAGTTTTCATGTTAGTTTACAGTCGAAGGTTAGTCCTGTCTACTTTAGTGAGTTAGTAAATTGGATAGGATGGTTTCATCAAGCAGTAGTTACGGGGGTTAAGAGTAGTCATTTGTCTTATATAATTGCCTGTGTCTTGGAATGAGTGTTTTCATGGTGTCTCGAGATGCACATGGTTTAGTTGGGGTCGGCAACACAAAGGAGGAAATGGATTGGGGTTTTGAACCCACCCGCTCCTAACATTTCCATAAACATTAAATCGACTTGTCAATGAGGGTGGCTTCAATTGGAACTTCTCCTCCACCGACTATGTTCTGCAACTTATCCAATAACTCAGTAACAGTAAATTTGTTGTCTCTGCATCTCTTACCCTTCTCTCTCTCTCTCTCTCTCTCTCTCTCTCTCTCTCTCTCTCTCTCTGTGTGTGTGTGTGTGTGTGTGTGTGTGTGTGTGTGTGTGTGTATGTGTGTGTGTGTGTACAGGATGAGCAACTACTGCCTGTACACCTAGTATCCAATGGCAATTGATTTTATTTCTTTTAACACAAATACTTACTTATTTATTTAGCCTCCAGTATATCGGCATGTTTCCCATGATGATGTAACCACACGTACATACGCTTCCAGGTTCTTCAATACACATTTTATAGCATACCCAGTGTCACAGTACAAAGTGGATCCTCAAACATATTGTGTATTTCTTCGTTTGTAGCATAACGATATGAAGTTACATAAGCCTTAATGACTCTTCATAGAGTGTTGTCAGGACTTGTTGGTAGCTATTTCAAGGAAGATGGTGTTGCTGATGGACGACCCCCTGTCCAGCCAACTGAGGAAATGTTGGATTTGTGCTTGTATTCGGAACACTTGGACGTGGCTAGGAACTCCATCCTGCAATAACTCTGTAATGGCCTGCACCCTTTCCAGGAGGCTATTGCAGCACCCACAGGCGTTACTAACCTGGCCTACTGCGACTGTGTTGACAACAAGATAGCGTCCCTGCACTCCACACAGCCGCTACGCTAATGTAGCCACGTTATCGCCAACTTTCTCTTGACCAGTTGCTAGTTCATGTTCCAACTAAGATATGGTTACTCAAGATATCTCCACCACATTTCACTCTCCATAGTACATCCGGGGTAACCTTCAACACAAGAAGGTATATATTAAGGGTGTCCACAAATTGGGCCACAAAGCCCTACCATTGGTGTGGTAGGACCGTACGAAGTGGTAGGATGCAGTGCTAACATTAATTCAGAGGTGTTTTTGAAACCAATTTGAAATTTATGAACAAAAAATTCCTACTCAAAATTTACAAAAAACGCATGTTGCCTAACCTCTCCTTTTTTATAAAAAAATATAACCAATAAAATCTCTTTCACTAAATATTAACGCTGATCCAGTATTCAGGGCGTCTACTAATGATCCAATGACATCAAATTTAAGCTCAAGACAATTAGAACAACATCAATTAAAAGTTCCAGGTGAAACTATGCAACTACTAAAATTAAAGTTTAAATCATCTGACCTGTCTTAAAAATGCATATAGCACATCGTAAAACAAAATTTATAATCCCAGCGTGACATAAAACTTAAAAACAATCTTCGTAGAAAATCAGTTTAGCCTCAGAAATTATAATGCACAGTAACAATTACATTGGGACTCCTGCTGAAAAGTTTACACCCACCACTTTCTCTTGGGTGCACATTTTAAGATTTACTGAAGTACTGTATGGAAGTACCAATGTATTTGAAAACATTCTGAGGCTCAGAGGGCCTTCATATGAACGCCAGATGAGGAGACTTGAATTTTTGAATTACAATAGGAGATTATTTATCTCGAAGATTGATCCGCAGTATTATTATTCAGTGACTGTCACCATAGTGGATCTACACTGCTGAAAGCATGTTGAAACGTTAAACATAAATGTTAGCACCAGTCGCACATGCACACACAACACAAATGGCGGCCACAATGACGGGGGACCCGATGACAATCTTTACAGAATGAACATATAAGATAGAACATTGTCGCTTCTTACTGTTCTCACCCTAGGCAATGTATTATTTTTCAATGATCCAGTAGTCATTCCGTTATTACGCAGTGGGAAAATAATCCTTTATTTCTTTATTTGTCGCTGTTATATGTTTCTATAGAACTGCAAATGGTACACCGGTTTACTGTCTGCTGTTGTCATCTGAATGTGTGCACTTGCGTATAGTTTTCTGAACGTACATGGAACACTGCATTAGCGCTCAGGAGAAAGTGAAACGAGAAGTACGAGATGGTCGCACAAGAAAAAAACTAAAAAATTTAAACTTTCACTCACTGGCAAACATATGAGAAAATGCCAGTATTTTACCACCTATTAAATTTACATGTAAACCCTGATGTGATGGAATAGCCAAAATTCATTTGCTTTTCTTCGTGACCAGGCCCATACTTCCATACGTCGTCAACCACGTATCCACAACCTCTGCACTCGTACGTACATTACGCATATTCCTGTACAGGGGAGACATGTTAATTGACAGTCGCTCGTCCGCTGCCGGCGGATAAACACGATATTGCAGTGCCCGTGCTGTTCAGAAATGCGATGCAATGTTCTTTCAGACATGCAAGCGTGTATATATGCATGCACGCCCGAAGGAAGAGTGTATTGTACTTCTAAAGAACACAGGCACTGCAGTACCGTATTGATCGAAGAAAACCTCTCGTCTAACGCAAAAACCTTGAACAATAGCTTTAGTCACACTCTTTGGGATTGTGTAGGTCCTGTTAGGAGACGTTTGAGTTGTCGTTTGTAATAAACAGTCCTAAAAAGCATTAACAATGTGTTGCAAATTAACTTGCGCACCAGGATTAAACCTATGGGTGCTAATATCTGTAGGTAATGCTTTCAAGTGTGGCTAATGACATAAAGAATTTCTGACACCTCCAACCAATTTCCGATTTTTCTCTACTACCATGCAATTTCTTCGATTACCTAACTGACTATTCCCCGATACCTGAGGATCAAAAGTGGTTCAAATGGCTCTGAGCACTATGCGACTTCTGAGGTCATCAGTAGCCTAGAACTTAGAACTAATTAAACCTAACTAACCTAAGGACTTCACACACATCCATGCTCGAGGCAGGATTCGAACCTGCGACCGTAGTGGTCACTCGGTTCCAGACTGTAGCGCCTAGAACCGCACGGCCACTCCGGCCGGCATTAGGATCAATCGTTTCAATTCATTCTTTCTATTACTCACATTGTACGACTATTTTTTTTTCATTGGTTCGCTTCCGTGCCTCTCCATTAACTATTCGCTTTATTCATTTTATCTTCAGCGTTATTCTGTATCACATTTCAGATGCTGTACTCTTTGGGAGCATGACAGTTGTATTTCCCGCTTGCCATCATCCACCCATAACACCAAAGTATGGAAGGCATGGGGGCTAATGTTACAAGGCCAGACCTTCTGACAGTCATCTGGACTGGTACACTATAACTAAAGAATAGGCTGCTGTCCGTCTTCGAGAACCGTATGTTGGTCTGGCTCCTGCATAGACGGCCCTTCCATGTTGTTGCATCTTTGCATCTACGGTATGGCTGTCTGCATGACTGAGGCACGCATGCCTCCCTAGCCCGCATCTCGTGGTCGTGCGGTAGCGTTCTCGCTTCCCACGCCCGGGTTCCCGGGTTCGATTCCCGGCGGGGTCAGGGATTTTCTCTGCCTCGTGATGGCTGGGTGTTGTGTGCTGTCCTTAGGTTAGTTAGGTTTAAGTAGTTCTAAGTTCTAGGGGACTTATGACCACAGCAGTTGAGTCCCATAGTGCTCAGAGCCATTTGAACCATGCCTCCCTACCATGGCAAGAGTCTTGTTGCTTAACAGTGGAGGTGGAGGCGGGAACAGAGTAATTTAGTTTACACTGTCGAATATTTTCTTCAGTGCACAAACGACATGAGGGTATGACAATTTCTATGCCTCTCCCTTGCACAAATAATTGCCAAGTAATACTGGCTACTCGGAAATCTATACGTCTACTGAATCCTATTAATCATCTCCTTATGCTTTCTGCATATTCTTATATACAATTTATTAATCTGTGGATATACAATTAAAATTCAATGAAGCGATTACCAGTGAGTGTGGCTATTCGAAAAAGAGCGAATTTATTTTAGATTATTTATAGTTTATTTTTCATGAACCCCATGGTAATATGCACAACATGTAAGCGACAAGCCGTTTCATGTCATACATTCAGAAGTTTATGTGGAGTCACCGACGCAACAGAAATGTGCAATTTGTGTTCTGGAATCTTTTTCGGCAAAGGAGGCACATACACAGCGTATTTGGGATACCCCCACGAACAGAAATGCGTGGGTGTCTGGCCCGGAGGTCTAGGTGGCAGAGAACGCAGTGTCGCCATGGCAAGGACGACGGATTCAACGTTTTGGGAGGTGCTGATTCAAAATTGTGTAGTGACATCCGATCCGCTGCTCTTGCACATTCTGAAGTTTATTTTACATTCCCTGTAATGGTTATCGACGTACCAGTAAGCGTCAGCTGCAGTCACGTGTCACCGCTACAGTGATTTTGGGTTGGCCCGTAGGGACTCGGTACGTTACGCTCGCTGGCCTCCCACGCCCTGTGTTGTTATAATTTCCACAGCCGGTCTGTCGGAAGCGGGAAGCTGCTCAGACCACAAACGGGACATTAGCTGACGGCTGACCGCTAACCGTATGCTTTCACAGTAAGGATATGACGCACTTTTCGCACACACACACACACACACACACACACACGCACGCACGCACATCCGCAATAGTCCACTTACGCAAATACGACTTGCAGCCGAGAAATCGCGTTCCTGCAATTGTAGCTACCCACTAATCGAGAGATATATACCAGACAAATTAATAAGAGACGGCACTATTCTCCTATGGCGCACAGAACAGGTCACTGTTGAAGAAGGAACGAAAAAAAGCATTGTAAACTTAAAACACGCAAATATCACCAAGATTAGCGATGTTTTATAGAAACTCAAAATTTGGCACGTGCCACAATCGAGATGCTTTTAATAGTTTCCACAACGGAACTTTGCCTCCACATCGCAGAAAACCCAAACAGATTCTGGTCGAATGTAAAGTACAGCAGCGACAAGACACACTTAGTAGCTTCTCTGCACGATGGCAGTGGTAATGTTACTCATCAAAGTTCCGCTAAAGCGAAATTACTAAACACGGTAAACATTATAGAATTCGAATCAATAACAGCTGCTGACGTGAGTAACTTACAAGTAGGTATCGTCGATGTAGAGGAACAACTTAAACCACTTACAATTTTTCTTACAATCCGTCTTGGTTTCAAAAATATTTATTCACATGACCGGTGTCGGTTCTTCTAGAACCATCTTCAGATCTGCAATTTCGGTTACAGGAGTAACTGTAATCTGTGTGTGGACGGGTTACTCCTGTAACTTTTCGGCCAAATTGTATACCAGTGATGACGCCTAATCAGTGTGGTCGTATAATATCTCCGTATTTAGCAGTAATCTACAATCACTAACAAAATGTCCGCACCTAAGGAATGTAAAGTTCCACATATCACACCTACAGTCAAGAAAAGAAATAGGAGTAATTCATTCAGTTACTGCCCCACACCAGTAACTTAGATTTGCAATGAGATTTTGAACATACACTGGGTTCGAACATTATGAATTATCTCGAAGAAAACGATCTATTGAGACATACTCAGCACCGTTTCAGTAAATATCGTTCTTTTGAAACACAACTAGCTCTTTTGTCACTCAAGGTAATGAGTGCTATCGCCAATGGATCTTAAACTTATTCCTTTCGAGATTTCCAGAAAGCTTTTGATACCATTCCACAGAAACGGGTTGTAATTATAAGGCGTACGCATGGAGTTTCGTCCCAGTTGTGCGACTGGATTCGTCATTTCCTGTTGGAAAGGACATAGGGCGTACTAATTGACGGAAAGTCATAGAGCAAAACAGAAATTACATTTGGCGAAAGAAAGGGAATTGTTACAAGCAGTCTGCTGTTCCTAACCTGTATAAACGATTTAGGAGACCATCTGAAAGCCCACTCAGAGTGTTTGCACATGATGCTGTCGTTTACATTCTAGTAAAGTTGGCATAACATCAAAAACAATTACCAAATGCTAGATTATTTAGCCAAAAAAAATGGCAAATGACTCTAAACAATGGACATGAATACTAAAAAGAACTCTTAGGTACCGGATACACGATAAACCACATAAATCCAAAGACTGTCAATTCAACTAAATACATAGTCACTACAGTTACGAACTATTAGAATTTGAACGATCTTGCAGAAAATGCTATGGGAAAGGCGAGCCAAAGACAGCGTTTTATAGGCAGAATACTTAGAAGATGCAAAAAATGCACTGAAGAGACTGCATGCACTACGCTCGTTCCTGTTCTTCCGACTGAGCTGGTGGAAGACTTCGAAAACGTTCAAAGAAGTGCGGTTCGTTTTGTACTGTCGCGAAATAGGAGAGAGAGGGTCATGGATATGATCAGCGAGATGGGATGGCAGTAATTTAAACAAAGATGATTTCAGTTATGGCGAGAACTTCTCACGAAATTTCAGTCACCAACTTTCTCCTCCGATTGCGAAATAGTTTGTGGATGTCTACCCACATAGGGAGAAATGATAATTGTAATAAAGTAAGAGAAATCGAAGCTAGCAAGGGAAGTTGTAAGAGTCATTTCTCCTACATAATGATTGAGAGTGCAACCGTACAGAAATAGGCTGGAGGTGGTTCAACGAACCCTCTGCCAGCCACTTAACAGTGAACTACAGAGAAGTCATGTTGATGCAGATGTAGATGTAGATGAGCTGTCCTCTGACACCCTTTCTAGGGGTCAACAGTGTAGTTGTGGTAGAGAAACTGGTCTGATAGACCTCTCTTCGTCTGTGTAGAGCCCTGCATGATATGAATTTCAACTTTCTTACGGTAATCGAGCGCAGGTACCCCTCACGCCCCCCCCCCCCCTCTACAACTTTAACCTTCAGTAATTCCCTCCTTTAGAAACTCTACGATTCCTCGATGTCTCTGTGTGACCTCTCAACTCGACCCCTGTTTTAGACAACTCACCACTTAAGTTTGCCCACTGCGATTCAGTATCTCCTCATTAATAACTCGACTTACGCATCTAATATTCAGCAGTTTTCTGTAGCGCCGTTTTTAAAAAACTTCTATTCTCTTCTTGCCTGAACCGCTGTTCAACACAACTGCCTTCCGGAAATGTTCGTAACATCAAAAAAAAATTTGCGTCACCTCGGTTCCGAGAGTTCCGGAACCTGCAAAGAAAATTGGAACTGAGATCAAAATAAACATCATTTCCGCCCTATATATTGCTAATGAAAACCACACATTGCATGTTGTACCACGAGACAGCGATAGCTTCAGAGGTGGTGGTCCAGACTGCTGTACACACTGGTACCTCTTATACCCAGTACCAGGTCTTCTTGCTTTGCCGCATGCCTGTATTCGTCGTGGCATACTATCCAAAGTTCATCAAGGCACTGCTAGTCCGAGTTGTCTAACTCCTCAATAGCGATTCGGCGTAGAACCCTCAGAGTGGTTGGTGGATCACATCACCCAGAAACAGACCTTTTCAATCTATCCCAGGCATTTTTGATTGGGTTCATGTCTGGAGAAAATGATGGCCACTTTAGCCGAGCGTTGTCATTATCCTGAAGGAAGTCATTCACAAGATGTGCACGACTGTCGTTCGTGAAGACGAATGCCTCGCCAATATGTTGCTGATACAGTTGTACTATCTGTCGGAGGATGACATTCACGTATCGTACAGTCATTACGGCGCCTTCCCTGACAACCAGCGACGTACGTCGGCCCCGCATAATGCCACCCCAAAACAACCTCCACCTTGCTGCACTCGCTGGAAGTTGTGTCTAAAGCGTTCAGCCTGACCGGGTTGCCTCCCAACACGTTTCCGGCGATTGTCTGGTTGAACGCATATGTGATGCTCATCGGTGAAGAGAACGTGATGCCGATCCTGAGCGGACTATTTGGCATGTTGCTGGGCCGATCTGTACCACGCTGCATTGTGTCGTGGTTGCAAAGATGGACCGCTCTGTCTAACAGGCGCTGCTCATGAATGGTTGTTTACATCTTTGGGCGGGTTTAGTGACATCTCTCAACAGTCAAAGGGACTGTGTCTGTGATACAATATCCACAGTCAACGCCTATCTTCAGAAGTTATGGGAATCAAGGCGATGCAAAACTTTTTTTGATGTATATTTGCTGTTAAATATTTCTATTCTCAGAACCGCTTTTCTCTTTTTCAGAAACTCATTTCTTGCTACTGGGCGGTAATTTCACAATCCCTCCATTTCATCCATTGTCAGTTATTCTGCTGTGCTTCAGCAACGCCTGATTTAATTCATTTACATTCTATTATCCTTTCTTTCCTTTGGTTGTAAATCATTTATTAACGTTTTTCAAGGTATTACCGTATCTATTCCGTTCAAGTGGTGTCCCATGAGTTTTGGCGCCCCTTCCAGAATTACAGTGTCATATACAAATCTTGAAGATTTTACTTCTTATCGCTGAACTTTCATATCCTAACTAATCTCCTCTTCTTACTCCTCTACGCTTTGCTTAATGTGCAGACTGATTAGCATGGGGGTAGGCTACATCCCTGCAGCACTCCCTTCATCTTATTCGACTCTTGTAACTTCAGTCTTGTTTCTGGTTTATGTGTGAGTTGTAGATAATTGAAAAGCCCTTGTTACAGTCAATATTGTCAAAAGCACCTCTTCCTACATCCACTGCCCAGACAATCCTCCCCCCCTAGTGTGAGGTGGGGTCGCTACTGGCCTCCTCCAGCATGTCCCTGTCCAACCACAACCCCTGCTTGATGACACGATCAAACACATCATCCTCACGTCTTTTTACCCTCCCTCACCATCACCAGTGACACTGTCTATGTCCGGTCCGTACAGGAGCTCCTCTTCCCCATGTATTCATCTCCCACGTTTACTCTGGTACTGCATGCCATGGATTTGGAATACGCATCAGACAGCATGGACGTTGAAGACCCCTAGAGGTCTCTGCACCATCGCTCCATAATCCGTGGCGGCGCGCGCCTCCTGGCCCACGTTTGATGTTAGGGTGCCACAGTGGAACACGTGTTCCCATCAGCCAATAACGGAGCCTCAATCTAGTATTTAAGCACCTGCCTCTCACTCAGCCAGTGAGTCCAGTCGTTGCATGCGCCTTGACATATCGCATCGACAACAGACAGAGTGTTTACCGTTCTTTGTTTTCATTCCAAGTGGACGTCATTGATTCGTTTCGTTGTCTCTGTCACCCTATTGCTTCTTGCGTGTTGTCGTCTTAAGGTCTCTCTCGATCGTCCGTCGTTGATTCATGTCCATCCTTTCAATTCGTTTATTTGTTCGTGGGCTGCTCTCCGTATGGTCCCGTCGCGCTTTCTCGCCCACCAGAACAGTCGCGGTTACAGCATTTACCACACCATCTATGTGATTGCCACAGACCTCAACATCCACAGACATGACACTGCCACTTTTTGCAGTGGCCTCAGTTCCTCACTACCCTCCAAGGTAACCTTGTTACCCTCCCACAGCACACTCGTCCTGAAAGTCACTCCTCCTCTATTGTCATCCTCGCTTCCCCCAATGTTCTTGGTCATATCACTGCCTACATACTCAACCCCATTCGTAGCGACCACCTCCCAGTCCTCACCATCTCCTCAGCCCATTGCCCACATTCTCCACCGCACCCTACTGCCACTACAAAGTCCATCCATGACTACCACCAAGCCGACTGGGATACTTACTGGGAATCTGTTGCCTCCCAGGTCGACAAACACCCACTTTCCTTTCAATATCCCACTGAAAATACCCACTCATTTTCCTTCCTGCAGAATACCATCACTGATGCCATGGAGGCCCACATTCCTACCAAACTTATCCACACTCACCGCCTTACTCTTCCTCCACAGGCCATCCTTCTTCTCAAATCCTGAAGACTCTACCACCTCATCCTCTGCACCCGTGTCCATGGTGCACTCCTCTGCCACCAGCAATTACAAAGACACATATGTAACATCTTAATAGCAAAGAAACGCCTGGACTGGAGCCAGACATATAAACAAATCTATGCCACCCTCCTTGTCAGTTCCTCCAAGTACTGGTCTGCCTTCCACTACCTTACTGGTAGCCATCCCATTCTCCTTCCCATCTCTCCAACTTCTTATCCATTCCTGACGATCCCCACTTTGATTACTCCCTCTGCCCCACAGTCCTCGAATGCACCAATATATCTGTCCTGCCACTCAACCCCAGTTTACAGTACTTGGATCAGTTACCACCTCAGATTTAAACACTCACATTACAGCACATGACTTCAAACTCATATTCTGCTCCAAACACAACACTACCCCCAGTCATGACTGTGTCACCTATCGCCACTTCAAAGAATCCGCTTCCTTCTTCCTGGCTGTCCTTTCTGTCTTATATAACATCACCATACCCACTGGTTTTGACCCCAATCTATGCAAGTCTTCCTGCATCCTGCTGTTCCCTAAACCCAACAAACAACCTCTGATGCCTCTTCCTATCGTCCCATATGTCTCACCTCCATATTCACTGATTTCTTTGAGTCCATCCTCTCCCGATATATTCATCACCACCACAACTAGCACCAACTCCTTCCCCTTACCCAGTGTGGCTTCCAGCCTTCTTTCTCCACCGATGACCAGCTCCTTAATCTTACCAACCTTCTTTCCCTGCAACTTAACTTTCGCCGCTCTGCTATCTTCGCTTCCCCAGAACGCCTATGATGATGTCTGGCATTCCAGGCTCCTCTTTAAACTCAAGGCCTATGCTCTTCCTATCAGTTTTGCTCGTCTTGTTGCTTCCTTCCTCTCCTGTCGTACCTCCTATATCAGTATCCACAATACCAGATCCCATAAATTTTATCCAGGCATGCCTCTAGAATCTGTCGTTTCTCCTCTCCTCTATCTCCTGTCTACTACAGATTTGCTCAAACCTCGATGTTCATCTCCTCCAATTTGCTGATATCACCTCCTTCCTGGCCATCTATCCTACCTTTCAATGGTCCCAACATACCCTTCAAACCAACCTCAATCAGTTCAGCATTTGGTGAAACCAGTGGCTCCTTCACATCAACCCTTCTAAGACCCAGGCAATCATCAAAGGTTGTACCGCCCTCTCCTTCTGGCTGAACGACTCTTACCCTACCATTTGCCCTCATCCTATCTATCTGGAATACCTTGGCATCATCCTCAATTGTCATCTCATCTGGACTCCCCGTCTCCTTATGATCCAACGCAAAGCCTACAATAGACTTCACCTCCTGAAACTCATGTCTGGTCTGACATGAGGACTGTATCCATCCTTTACTATGCCAGTGTTGCCTATTCTATAAAGCCCTCCACATGCACTGTGCCTCACATTCTGTAGACGCTTCCTGTCCCCTACACGGATCCTATTTGACCTCATCCACTTCTCATATCTTGTCCTTTTCCTCAAACACATCCTCATCCTGTACATTGTCCATGACTTGATTCCTACCACCTCCTATCCTTGCTATCCCCCGCTTATTGTTGCGCCTTTACCATTTTGTCCCACCCTCTTTCCATCTACACACTCCCCCTCTCTTGGCAATGTACCTTCCAGGGCCTAACGCTCCCAGATAATGAGCTCTGCCCTGTTATCTACCCCTCCTACCAACTCTAACCTGACCTTCATCCCCTACCTCCTAAACCCTCTCCCTTTCCAGCACACCCCTTCTGCATATCTGAGCTCCTGACTTGCTTTCCCTCACCTTTTCCCACCCCACCTGTCACCTGGCCCTTTATGTGCCACCCAACTCCCTTCCCTTTCATCCCATCCTCACCCTCAACCTCCCCTGCTGCCCCCTCCTCTCGCCTCTCTTCTCTCCTCTCCAGTCTCCCCTTCCTCAGCATGTCCCTCCCAGCAGTTTATAGTCTCTGTCATTTGTGCTCCATCTCTAATAATGCTGTCATTCTGGTGTGGGTTTTTAATAGTGTGGCGTACCTTCATCTTGCACTTTTAATGCTGTGGCCAACTTTTATCGTATACTTCTGACTGTGGTGTATTTAAGTGCTACACACCTCACCAATTGTGCTTTTATCTTTATGTGGACATTTTTAACTGTCTCTCCCAGTTAAAGTCTCTGTGGAAATGCATGTTTTGCCTGCCATTGTCTTCCCTTATTATGTTCTCATGTTCCCCTTTTATCGCCTTTTTATATGTTTTGTTTTATCTTTTTTCTCAATATTTGTGTCTCAACTGAAGAGTGGCTGACTGCACCACTGACAGCCCTCTACCCATGTTGGCACACAGAATGAAATTACACTAAAGAAAAAAGGCCCAGGCGTCAGCTGAATGAGTGATAAGTATGACAGTGGACTGAAGTGTGCACGTGGTCGATGTAGCCAACTTGTACATCTCCAACTGCCTGGAAATCGACATTGATACTGATGGAAACAGCTATGATAAGCAACCATTTCAGGAGGTGGTTGCTCACTATGTGGTGGTGTCTGCGTCACTGCTTGCTCCACTAATGATGGATTAGACCATGACTCGAGGACCACCGCTCTTGACAACACAGGCTTTGGACACTGTACATTCTAGCAAGACAAGAAGGGTGAATGGTGGAGAGGGGGCGTGGGCCCTGGCCACAGCTGGCAAGCCCATGTCCTCCTAGACAACGATCAAGATGTGGGACAGAGCTCGATTTTTATGACCGTTATTCTGCAGGAACACTATACACTCCCACCCCCATTAACATCGCATTGGACTTCGATAACCTCCAACAACAGGTCGCCAATGACCACCTGATCGTCATTGAAAACCGACGACGACAAGATCAACTTGTCAGAGCTGCTAGACATGACAAACTGGCTTCTGATCATGGCTAAAACGCTTGTCGGGAGAAAGCTTGCTGGATTTTGCGTTCGTCTCCCACACGTCCCACCACCTGGAAATCGAGATCGATCCTTATGGAAACGATGATGATTAGCAACTGTTTCGAATGGTGCACCAGAAGCGCAGGTGCCGTTAACGAAAGAATTTACACTCAGCAGAAGACATCGACAAGCGACAGACTTCCCTCCCCCCCCAACATCGAACGCATATGAACTGCTACAGAATGAGGCTGAACGAATGGAAGTTACTGCTCCATCTGACACCAATGCGAACACTCGAACGTTTGCCCCAGGACCTTCGAAAGCTTCAAACCCTTCAACTGTCAAAATACTGCCTGTCACAATGCATACAATAGCCATCATGAAATTCATTAAGTGTATTCACAAGTGGAATATGGACAATCACACCTGTAGAGTGGAATGACAACAATGACAAATTGTTCCAGACTGGGACTTGAAACCGAATTTCTCGCATTCGGCTATCTGTGCACTACTCATTACCAGACCCAAAATTCCAAATATCATCAATATGCCTCCATCCATATCCAAAGGAACTTTACATGATATTCAGGATAACACAGGCACTGCAATATCGTATTTATCCACCAACACTGGGCAAGCGATGTTAAATTGAAGTGCCCACCTGAATGGGAATATACGTTATGGATGTACAAGTGCATATTGTGGACATGTGGATGACGGTATATGGAAGTTTTTTTCTGGCGATGAGCCAGCCAAATGGTAAATCGGCCGTTTGTGATATCTGGTACATAGGGCTTCGAGTCCTGGTCCAGTACGAATTTTCATTGTTGTCATTCCATTCTATGGTTGATGATTGTCCATATTGTGAATATATTTAATGAATATAACGATCCAGTACACTGGAGAAGCATGTCACTGGATCGATCGAAACGATAAATAAAAGTGATAACATAAAGTATCACTCACTGTCACTTTTTGACTTGGATAGCGGTCTCTGGCTTTTCCAGTTTCAAAAATAGCATTTTTGCACAAAGGCCACCGACAGAGGTCTTGAAAGTAGTCATAAAATATCTGTGAACTGAGATATCAGCAAAAGTGGTCGAACAGGACCTGTGAGGACTAGAATTTCATCAAGCCTCCATTCACCAATTCGAGGGATGAAACCACTGACAAACTAATGGCCAAACCAATTTATTGTGTCACTCTTGTTGCAAGACCAATCAGTGAGTCAATCTACAATGTTCGTCATTTGTTAGACACTGAATTGCAAACTGAAACATTGTGGCCGAAAGAGGGAGCACAACAATTCAAGCACTGTCAGCATTACTTTCACACACACATTACTTTAACTACCCTCCACTATGGAAGAGGACAACTGTTGCACAGCGTGCTACAGCTACCACCACTGCAACAAACTTCACAACAACAAGAGACTCCCGACTTCATGGAACTATCACAGATGTTTTCCATCATTTCCATATCGTTAGTGCTCTCTGACAAAGAAGCATTTTCGTCATCCTCAAGGAAACATTCAAAAAATTTGAAAGTGCACCAGACATGATGTCCAAACTTCTCACACTGGTTGAACGAACCTGAAAATATTTGCCCCTAATTAATGACCACAGATATACATAGAAGAAAAATGTTTCACTTTGCATATTCGGTGTCAATAGAGTCAGCATCGAGAAACCAGAACTCGAGGATATCATCGACAGATACAAAGTGGACATCCTCTTTTTGGTACAGCCACACCTGCATTCTATCCAGTCATACGAATTTGATAAGCTGATTGGGTATCAGACAGATCGACCCAATGGCTGAGGGGGTGGGGAGGTATGGTCATCTTCATCAACAAAAAAAAAAAAAAACTCATACACACACACACACACACACACACACACACACATTCCAGTCATTGTACCACTGCTTATTCCCCTTTAAGAAACTGCGGTAAATATCTGTTTGGGGACCTTTGTGCTAAACACTACACCTGGAATTCCTGACGTAACAACCCATAAGGTGAAAGGCTGTATGACTTAGAGGAATGCTAGGAGCCAAACCCTCTTGTACTTGAAGATCGAACACACATATCAGCAAATCGTAATGACAGCCCAGATGTCCTCAACAAATACTCATCTCCAGCTAGGCATCATTAAGGATTTCATCCGACCAGAATCCTGTCCTTGGTTGCGTTAGTGGGGCACCAAACCACTTCTGCCACACAGCAACTTGCATAATTTCAGTTCCTGGCTAAACAACAATGTTCGACCAACAGATGATGTATCAACCCTAGCATCCATCGATGATATCATTTCAACCCTGATTGGCAAGATCGAGAGAGCTCTTTGACAGTCGTCAGTCAGAATTACACATACTCCAAGCCAGTATGAAAACTTTTCGCCACTGTTGCAGTTCCTCAAGTCTCTCAAAAACAGAGCTCACAGGTGGTGCCAAAGATATTGTAACCCTGGTGTACACAGGGAAATGAAGAGATTGGCACGCGAATTCCACTTTTGAGCTATTGAACAAAGGCAGGATGTGTGGCAAGACAACACAGAGACCTTCGTACTTCAGTCTTGCGATGACTGGTGCCTTGTCTGATCGTTAGGTCAATGTCAACCACTGAAATTAACCATCTATAACCCAAACGATCAATGCTAGGATGCTCTGGCCAAGGCAAAAATTTGTGCAGCAACATATGAGGCTCAATGCACTTTAGACCTGGATGATGGTGACCGCCACAGGAGTTTTTGTTCGGCAGAGGCAACCAGCCCACTGGAAAGTCCATAGGAGGGTGAGTTAGCATGCAGCTGCGCCGGCCGGCCGACCGCCCACGGATCAAAACAGTTTTTGCCAGAGAAAAGTGATAATGGCCTGCGTGTTCAGTTTAAAAGCCAAACCCACTGTATTGTTTGGGAGAGCCCCAGCATACGCACTTTTTGACGAACCTAGTGCGCAGTTTCAGAGTTCTCACAGGGGGACAGTAAACGCCTAATGCTATATATTTCCGGATTGGTCGGCTTAAACGTAGCGCCATTCTCCCATTTGTAAGAGTAACGCTGATTGGTGGACTATTCCTGATGCAATGAGCTGGAGGGGTGAGAGAAAGACAGTGAATAATATACCTTTTCAATTTTGAACATGGCTGATAATGCAGCAACCGTAGACGAAATTTATAATATTACTTGAAAATACAGCTCTTCGGTTGCACAGGTAAAAAATTTTCAACTTTACCTAGGTTTCAACTGCTCTAAGGCAGCCTTTATCAGAAGTAAAAAAATTTTACATTACCTATAACAGAGTTTTGGAATAATATAAAAATTATTAAATTAAACATATGTAATAAAATTACATCATAGCTAACTGCTACGGTACAGTAGACAAAGAAAGCATACTTACACAGAGTAAATAGTTATGAAATGGTTTAGAGCAACAGTGCTCATGTTAAAGCTAAAAATATATTTGTACATTATAAAATTTTCCTAGGAATGCTCAACTTGATTAAGACACGCCACTGCCTGCTCAGGCGTCAAAGGCCGTTTCCAAATATAAGGACCTTAGAAAGAGATTCGTCAGTACAGGTATGGCAATTAATTTTAGTAAAGAATGTGAAAAAATGGGGCTCATGCCTAGTTATGTGAAACCTTATCTGAACATTAATCAGTGCAAAAAAGATAAGAAAACTTTTGGTGTGCTAGTGAAAAATGTTATAGCTAATCACATCGGCTCTCTTTGTACCAAAAAAGACGCTTTAAATGAAGAAGCGTACTATTTGTACTTAGAACTTACCAAAATGTTTCGCAACCATTATAATTTTCAAATTGATGACTTTTGGTGTAATATTAACGAGAGCATACAAGTGCATCATTTATAACAGACATAAGAAAAAATTGGATAAACTTCTTCGCCTTTTACCTGTAAACAAGGCACAGTGCACTGATAATTTTGAAAAAAGTGATCATAAGTTTTTTAATAGGATTTTAAATAAAACTGACATAATTTCTACTAAAGATGAAATCTCTTTGTTAAGAAAAGGTTTAAAATACAATGTCAAACCAAACTTATCTGATCAGCATGTAATAGAAAATATCATTGTTGAACTTAAAACTGGTCTAGATAGTGTAAAAATCGAAAGATCGCAACAGACCAGAATTGCTCATGATGTATGCAATTTGCTTAGTAGAAATGTAGTTCGCCCTGAAAACGTCAATTATGACAAAAAAATTAATCAACTCTTTTAATGGTAACTAAGAGATAATGATGCTCTCATAACAAAATCAGATAAAGGTAATTCTCTTATTATTGCTACAAAAGATGAATACGCAGCAAAAACTTTAGAATTTTTTGAGGAAAACAATATTTCTGAGCTACAGGTAGATCCTACCCTAATTTTACAAAAAGAAATTAGATCCGCGGTCAATGATGCAAATTCCTTACTTAAGCCATTCCAGAAAAAACACCTGATTAGCATGAACCCCCAGCCACCTAAGCTTTGGTCCCAGTTTAAGGTCCACAGAATAAATCACCCTATTCGGCCTATTTCTAATAATTTATATATCTAGCAAAATTCCTCCATGATAGATTAAAAAGGTCTTATGTTTTTCGAAATAATTACTCTATAGCTCACAGTCAGAGCCTTATCAACAAAATAAAAGACATACACTGCGACGAAAACACAAAGATGTTCTCGTTTGATATTAAAAACCTTTATACCAATGTGCCTGTACTAACGACTTTAGATATCATAGAGAATAACTTATGTTTGTTCAAAACAGAACTCTCTGATGAACAGATCACTGATTTCATTAACCTAATGCAGATCGTAACAATGTACAATTATTTCGAATTCAATGGACAGCTGTACCAACAAGCTGATGGTCTTGCTGTGGGCAATCCCTTAGCTGGCATCCTAGCAGACACTTTTATCAACTCTCTAGAAGAGACATTTTTCAAAAATTTTTCCACTACCACCCTAGGAATTGTTTCATATTCTAGGTACGTCGATGACATTTTAATCGTCTATAACGGAACGGACGATGGCATTAACCACCTGTTCGAGATCTTTAACAAACTACATGAAAAAATCACCTTCACATGTGAACTTGAAAACAGCTCCCGTCAGTTAAATTATTTAGACTTAACTTTGACAATAGTGAATGACAAAATCTCTTTCAATATTTTTCGTAAGGATTCTTTTTCTGACCAAATTGTGCCAGCCTGTTCCACACACCCACGATCTCACAAAAAAGCATTTTTTCACTCTGCTGTTCATAGAGCAATCTCTACCCCTTTGTCATCTGAAAATTTAAAAACCGAATTGAATCTAATTAAAACTATTGCAGTTAATAATGTTTACGAATCAAATATAGTAGATGATGTCTTCAGACAGAAAACCAATAACAGAATTACCACACTTGGGACCACTATTGACGAGCCTAGCGATTTGAAGAAATACTTCTCTTTACCGTATGTAGGGCCAATAACCTACAGATTGCAACCTTCTTATCACAGGGCACAAACCTAAAGATGTTCATAATATTAGTATCTTACATACGGAAAAGAAAGGCTTCAGACTTGATATTCTTGAACAGTTGGAAATTTTCAAACATTTTTCCCGTAACGACCATTTAATTCTCAATGAGCAATTACAATTACGTGATAAATATTTCTTTGATGGTGTAAAGCCCTTGCTTAAAATCACTTAACGCGGAATATTGATATTATGCTTCCCGTACTGTAGTCTTAAATATTGTTCTCTCTCTCCCTGTTTTGCAGTATAATATTTTGTTCAGCTTTCGATCTGTTACATATTATCTGACATAATGTAGTCAGCACATTACGTGCACTGCTATTCCAATGCTTCTGACAGCTGTTGTCACCGTAAATTACAAGCATTCAATACTGGATGGCGCGATACGAGGTGCCGACTTGCTAACATCGACGGCACGCGCGCCTGTCAGTGTGATGCTGTTTACAGTGCCGGCCGCACACGCGACCCTTAGCGGCGCGTCTTAATCAAGTTGTGCATTCCTAGGAAAATTTTATAATGCACAAATATATTTTTATCTTTAGCGTGAGCACTGTTGCTCTAAACCATTTCATAACTATTTACTCTATGTAAGTATGCTTTCTTTGTCTACTGTACCGTAGCAGTTAGCTATGATGTAATTTTATTACATATGTTTAATTTAATAATTTTTATATTATTCCAAAACTCTGTTATAGGTAATGTAAAATTTTTTTACTTCTGATGAAGGCTGCCTTAGAGCAGTTGAAACGTAGGTAAAGTTGAAATTTTTTTGCCTGTGCAACCGAAGAGCTGTATTTTCAAGTAATATTATAAATATACCCTTTCCCTCTTTGCATAGAGGCAAGTCGTTCCGGTGACTCTCTTGTATCGGGAACAAGTAGCGAGTGTCTGTCCTCAGTACTGCACTGAGAGAGCACCTCTGTCGCTAGCGAATCGGAGTGATACTCTATAATGAGTCGCTCGTGATTAAGCGTTTGTTCACTGTGTTGGCTGCTACACTTAATGTGTGATGTGAACACAGACAGAGTATTAGTTAGCGCCTGCGGGCGAACATTGTGCGGCATCGCGGTGGACTGGTTATATGACCAGTGTACCACGCCAGTAGTTAGATTAAGGGCAGATAGGAGTCCTTGACTTCATCAAGGCATAGCGAGAGTTCGATTGGAGGAGGTCAATCCAGATAGGAAGAGATAGTTTTGTTATTTTTCAGCAGTGAACGACGCAGGCAGCAGTCGTTGCAGCTCACGATATTGCGCACTACAGCATAGGCGAGCCCCATCTTTCCTCCATTAGAAATAACATACTTCATTCACGTGACTCCATTACATTTCTCACGCTACAGTCTCGACCGTACTTTGAAAAATTTAGTTGGATAATTATTCAAGTTGAGTAGGCGCGGCTCTCAGCCATTCTTCCGAGTAAATAACATTCTTAAAGAAAAGGGATAAATGAGCTACCCCACACTTTGCATATAAATGTCATTAACAGGATTCCAATCCATTTGAGGTAACCTCCTATTCCGAAAAGAACCCAGAAATTTGTGAATCAGGTTATAAATAAAAGTTTCACTTTATTTTTTTAAATTTTGCAGTAAATAATATTTTACGTTCGTTTAATGTTTTTCTTACACTAACTAGCAAACTCCAGTACCCAAATATCCCACTAGTTACGTAAGAACATAGAATATTTTTGTGTCTTTTCCTTACAGTGGAAAGTTTTCTGGTACATTAGGAGTGTCTGTCTGACTTTTGTAGTAGTGTGGGGTGGAAATTACTTCTTGCAGGAGCCAGAGAGTACATGTCAGATCAGTCCGTTGAGCAACTCGTCAACATAAGACCCACACACTGATAACTTAATGCATATCTATAATAACTGTATGCTTAGGGATATTTCCCGACTCCATGGAAGATTGCCTGGGCGGTCCCAGTACCAAAGCCAGGGAAGAACTTGACACCCTCTCGAAAGGATCAAATGGCTACTATTGAAGAGAATTCAGCAACGAATTCTCGACAGCAATAGTATATGCCCAGACCAGTTTGCATTTCAACCTTCACTGAACAAATACATTTCATCGGGGTCTTCAAATTTGCTGTTCACAATTATATGCCAGCAGTTGTCTTCTTTTTTTTTGGATGTCGCAAAGGCATACCATCAAATCTGTCAAGACAGATCATTATTCAATGGTGAAGTCGAGACTACTCCCAGACTACAGCCTCAAAATTTTCGACAGCTTTTTGCGCAATAAGCATATATGAGTGAAGATCGAGGGCAGCATTATAGCCTCCGAAACCTCACAGACACCATCCCTGAAGGTTCTCTTTGTCATCTATTTCAATGACATTCCTCTATTGTCTTGGCTAGTGCTTTCCCAATTCCTGGACGACACCGCCTTGCTGACTGATAACTGGAGAGTCAGTTTGGTCATCCCTTACCTACAACGTCAACTCACGATTGTAGAACTCTGGGCGTAGGAAAATACACTTACTATAAATGCAAAAAAACACGTCAGCGGTGACTTTTGCCCAACGCCGACAGTATCTGAGAGACAGACTCATTCTTCACCATCAGAAAATCCCATGGAACAAGCACGTTGAGTGCCTTGGGTTCACCTCCAACAATAAGTCGTTTTTGAAACAGAATGTACAGGATTAAAGGATCAAGATTTCACAACTCACCTGCCAACTACATCGACTACTTGCCAGCTCACAGATGAATGTCAATGCGAAACTTCGCCTTTACAGGGAAACAGTCCTCGCAGCTGATTTAAATGGTTTTTCCACCTGGGGGACAACCAGATAATTCGAGAACCCCTGAGACTTTGCAAAATTCATGTCTTCGAGTCAGCTGGCCGCAGTGGCCATGCGGTTCTAGGCGCTTCTGTCTAGAACAGCGCGACTGCTACGGTCGCAGGTTCGAGTTCTGCCTCAGGCATGGATGTGTGTGATGTCCTTGGGTTAATTAGGTTTAATTAGTTCTAAGTTCTAGAGGACTGATGACCTCAGATGTTAAGTCCCATAGTGCTCAAAGCCATTTTCTTCGAGTCATTCTTGGGGTCCACTCGTGTTGGAATTCCTGATGTACATGAAGAGCTTAACCAACCAACGATCCAGGAAAACATAATCCAGGACATATGCAAGCTCATGGACAAAATAGAAGCTCTATGACTCACGTCACTTCACTTAGAATGTGTTGGATCAGTAGCTCCTGAGCGTTGTCACTGGGTCTGGGTGGCTAAGGTGACTATTGAGGTGCGACAGTAACTATCTACCTCAACTTTCACCTACATGCTATAAAGGCCAAAGCCCAGTGCCCTTATCAGGATTGCAATACACATAATCTTACACCTTGACCATTCACAAAGGTAGTCTAGCCACCAAACTCGTAGCAGTTCGTCACAGCCATAAGAAAAGGTCCAGACCTCAGCCATGATCCAACTGCGCTGCACACTCATATCGCTCATTCTGCTTGGAGTTGCTACGCCTATGCTCTCGACTTGATTCACCCTCAGGACTTGTCATTCTGTCACGTTGTCCTTGTTTTTCGTCCATCACTGTTGTTGTCTTTTTGTGGTTTTCAGCCAGTCACCATCGACGCCCACAGCAGGTCTTCTAGTGTCTCTGTGTCGTGTCCGATTGCGGTTGCTATACAAACAATATACAAAAAATATCCATAGCTAGTGTGTTTGTCCCTTACTGGCTTATGGTCTAGAAAGAACAGGTAGATATGCCATTCATGCCGATTTATGGTATACTTTTGTGTTATCCACAAAGACGACAGAGGATGGACGACAAACTTTATATTACTCAGTCACAATATTATTGCACTTGGCATTTACCGAAAATGTGCGGTGACATTACAGTAAGCAAGTGCAGTGCTGACTAAGGAAAACCCAATTAGATGCTTTCAGGTCAGTTGCGCATAGACTATCAACCCGATTACGTTGCTACTTATAACAGGCCGACGAAACCGCCCTTAAACCTAGGTGAAATAATACTGCGGTGGACTGATACGAGAGGATGGAAATGAGCACTTATTTTTGTTTTGAAAATGCCATTTTTAGTCTATAGCCGCAGTTTATTCATTTTGCCTCCCAGCTACCGGTTGCGGTACACAGTACCATCCTCCGGCCATCCTTTGGCACGCAGTCGTGACCCTCGCTTCCCAGATAAGTGTGTCAGATTTTTGTATTTGACGGGTAACTTCTACTTGGGAAGCGAACGTAACCAGTAGCAAAATAAATAAATGCTACTAAAGACTAAAATAAATACTTTTAGTACTGGTCGTTGTTCCAGTGACAGTATGTGGGGAATACGTATTTTTGTATGTAAACTGGTGGTGGAGGGGGGCAGGGGGGAGAAATGAAACGGTATGGAAGGGAGAATTGATGTCAGTTGCATCGAGACTTTATGCGGAAGCAGTGGCGACGAGTGAAAGATGTGTGCCCGACCGGGACGTGCACCTGTGACTTCGTGTTCACTAGGCAGTCGTGTTAAGCACCTGCACCATCCAGACAGAGTGTTCATCGCAACTGCACGGAGTGTCTGAGCACTCCGTCTAGCGCCATCTATTTGCAGTTCCTGTCCACCACAGAGATTTCCGCAGGACGTCAGACGTAGTAGTGCATCCTCACTGAAGAAGACACCACACATTCATATAACTGATTTTCCTCGATGAGCGACCAATCCACCTCCTTCAGTGCAGTCACTTCTCACCTGCTACAGGAACCTCACAGTAGTGAGCATGCAGGACGTGGGCAGGGACCGCGGGCAGGTGGTGCTGGGTGGGAGCTGGGTCAGCCGAGATAGTCCACGCAGTTGCCATAAACACTGTGTCCGGGGTTTGTAAAGTGATTAACAAGACTGATTACTAAGCAGGAGGACATGCATTCGAAACCCAGTCCATCATACATTTCCACTAGTCGGCGTTGATTCCGTTGATTCCGTTGAAGCCCAATGCATCTGATGTAAATAGTTCCTTCCCTTTCCTTTCCTGTCTCCCCACTCAAGCATGAATTTATATATATTGTACCACAGGTGAGGATTCCACGTGGCGTCTTGTTCTGGACAGTCCGAAAGAACACAAACCACGCATTAATATACTTATTTTTGTTTCCTATCAGCAGCAAGAACATTGTAGGTTATTTAAATAAATGGCTGGAATATGTAAGAGATCAGGATACTATCTGCGTAGGAAAAGCACCACACCAGTGTAAACATGTCGTCAACACATGTCTTGCGATCGTATTGACGTGGCAGAAAATAAAGCTATATGACATTATGTTATTGGCACTTCCAGCCGGTAGGGTTAAAAACGAACTAATAGACGTCCACCATTTACAGTAAAAGTGTATTGATGCTGTGTTACAACGAAACAATGCTGTTGCATTCTAAAACAGCTTTTATGCTTAAAGTAACGAATAATTTGGAGCACTGAAAGTTGTTTTGCGTCACAAATGAGCAAATCAGTCATCAACACCATACTCGTGTCTGTAACTGAATAACTTACAACCACCAGTCTCTTTAGGAAATCACAGTGGGCACCTGCTGTTCTTTATTTCGACTGGTATGGGATGAGTGATTTAACGAGCAACCGCGTTCCCTGTACTCCAGCGTATTCTATGTATCGTGCTATGGTAGGTATTAGTTCTCGTCAAACAACACTTCTAGCGAACATTGTACTGCATCAGGTTCACTAATAGGATCACAGACACAAGTTTACGAAACAATGTAGTGAATAAATCGTCAGTATGGGATGTAGCATTTCGGTGTACACCACTATTGGTAGCTCGTGTTACACCACGTGTTATTCATGTCCCTCCGGTTTACACACGCGAGTAAACCAACATTGATCACAGTGTATAAAGCTCTACAGTACGCCGTTCTATGTGAAATGGTTCCGATCCAAGTATGTATTAACTGAGACACTGTTACGTTATACATATACAAAAAATTATATATATATTATTTTTAATTTATCAGGTAAAATTTTTTGTTTGTTTGTTAGAGCATGATTCTTTCTCTCAGGGATATTATCTTTTCTTATCACTTTTACTTGCGTGCATAGGTAAATATGAAACGGGTTCTTGAAGGGCCACTGTTATTCTTGTACCAACTTCAGATTTTGAACGTGATGACTACAATATAGTTGCCGTTAACTGAATGGAATGTAATTTTGTTAATTTGTACTTATTGATTGCAAAGCAAGGCTCGAGAGAATTTCGATTGTTGCCGTGCAGCGGCGAAGATAAAACTTACTGAACTCATGGAATCTGTATAATTTAAAAAATGAACTTTAACGTTAAATTAATTATCTGTTGCAATTTAGAAACGTTCTTACAACGAAATCTCTCGCATTTACAGTTACTGTTAACACTTTGAAAAACAAATCAATACTTCGGGGCGTAATGGCCGACCAGAGGCTGTATCGGAAGATGAGCTTTCCGCAGTGCAAATTACTGAAAAAAGTGCTTATTAAAAATAATTAGCCGCTGAGACCGTTTGAGGAGACAACTATTACAAAGAAATTCATTTTGTGATAACAATAATTAGTTTATTTTAGCAGAATACAGAATAACTTACATAAAATATGTGTAGCCGTTCAGTGGCTGCCTTCTGTATCGCGAAACAAAACAGTGTGTGTACCATAGAGTACGTCCGTGCTCCTCGGCCGTACAATCGCGTCTCTTAGCGATTCTTTTTTATTTCACAGACATGTCTTAAATAAAGATGCTACTTTTAAATTGTCGCTGCATGTCAGTTTTTTTTTCAAGAACATTAAATGTATCCTTTATACTAATTATGTTCATAAAATACGTTAAGTGTTTACAAATAATTCCCAGTTCACCCTTAATACACCAGAATATTGTTCACCGCTTACAACCGATAAAAACATCAATATTTACGTGACACACTGCCACAGCAGGCGGGCAGCCGCGCTGCCACAGCGCGTTGTTCCAACAACAGTAGCTCAATGCCTTCACTAATACAGTAAGGATATGAGGTGAAAATAATAGTGGATTTACTGTCAAAGCCTATCTTGGGACTAAATACCTGAACAGCTATCATTTCTTTCCTTTTGTAACGCAGTATCAGTCAAGTTTATATGCCGTCCCGCCGCGTACTTTTAAACTTTGCAGGATTATATCGATGCTGTTCACTTCACGAAACTTACTGAACACCGAATTCAACACATGAAAGGCAGAACCGTCAGAGTAATGTTCTTCAAGAAAGCAAGACATTTTCACTACAATGTTACGGTGTCCAAATGTTTGCTCTAGATGGTTCAAATGGTTCAAATGGCTCTGAGCACTATGGGACTCAACTGCTGTGGTCATAAGCCCCCTAGAACTTAGAACTACTTAAACCTAACTAACCTAAGGACTGCACACACATCCATGCCCGAGGCAGGATTCGAACCTGCAACCGTAGCGGTCGTGCGGTTCCAGACTGTAGCGCCTTTAACCGCTCGGCCACTCTGGCCGGCGTTTGCTCTAGAGTCAACGATGAATGTAACTACACGTCAGCTACATAATATTTGCTTGACTGACTACTGACAATCTCTTTACCTATTACCAGAACAGGATGTCTTTTCACCGTGATCCACTACAGTATATGCGGTACTACAAGTATTGTGTGTCTGTGTGTGTGTGTGTGTGTGTGTGTGTGTGTGTGTGGAGTGGAGTGTAATATTTGTGTTGTGCGATGCTGAAAGAGGGCGGAGGGTGAAACGCAGTGCTAGCAAACAGCCCACTCCTCGTGAACAGCACCAAGAGGGCCGCCGAACTTGAGGCCCCCATCCAACGAACGGGTCTCCGTCCACAGCGCCGCACGCCCTCGCTCCATGAGACACTGCAGGCAGGGTTCGAATTACATGCACGGCTTTGGCACAGAAGCTGGTAATGGGAAACCTTCTGCCACCACGTCTCCACCTCTTGCCAGTCAAATACTGGGGGTGGAAATTTTCTCCACCACCATGATTCGAGCCAGTTCACCTCCAGCTAGAGTGGCCCCACAGAGCTGTGCGTTAGAGACTTTGTGCACGAAGACCAGAATGGCTGTTGATTCCACAAGGGTTACAGATTCTAATTATGTGGTTAAAGCTCCCTGGCTTCTTTCCTGAAAGCTGCTTTATTCAAATTATTTAATTTCTTTACTCGTTTGTTTCCCTTTCCTTTAGACAGCGGGCACTAGATGGCATTCACGTTATTAACAAGTCAGGACACCCTCCTCTTCACTTTGGACATTTTCCTTTTCTTTCATATTGAAGTCGCAAGTTTATGTGAAACAAGGCATGGAAAAAATAAACCACCAAGTTCAGCTGCCACTTAAACTCTGATATTCAACATAATAGGTTACAGAGCTGCTTCAGGCTTTGGACCATCGCGTGAGCTAAAGACGCTAAGGCACTCGTAACTTTCCTTCTGAAGTGGGTGAGACAGCTGTTTCTGGTCAGTCAGATGATTCCGCAGTAAACGTTCGAGAGACGTTCGGTGACAGAACTAAAATTCCAATGCAATACTAACACATACGCTCGTTTTATAATGGCAACTGACGTGACAACAGCATGTAAACAAACAAGCGTAAAGTTACTGAAGTGCTGAAAGAAATTCAACAGAAATTACGATTCCTAAATTTCGGACAGTTGCAACAAGACCAATTCCCTCAGAATCGTTTAAACCAGTGGGAAAGTCCGAAAAGGCTCTCTCAAGCTATGGATGGAGGTAGAAGTGCAGAAGAAGCAGGATCAGAAGAGGAAAAGTAGAGGAGAACACTATTTTCGATTTACCAATTACATTAACGAGGACATATATTGGGTCAGCAAGGATAACCCATATGTGTTAGGTAGGTACCTGATACAATTAAACAAGTATGCAGTACAGGTAGGGAAAAAGAAATTTGACAGAACATCAGGTTTATTTGAGATAATATTTTTCGAAACTTCTAATCCTAACAAGTGTCTACCGACAAAGATGCAAACGTAAGCTAAAATATTGCATATGACTAACGTACGTAGGAAAGGCAACGACCCAAAAGGACGAATAAAACTGTATAAAGTAAGAAATACAATGATATTATTAAATCTGCTTTAAAAGGTACATACAACGCAGGAAAAGGCTCAACATAAAAGACTGAACGCACCATGTCTGAAGGGTTGATTGATAAGCCTGGCAAATTTAATGGAGCATTTTTATTGCGCCTTTATGATTGGTAAGCTTGATTATTCAGAGGATCATATAGAGAAATTCAACAATGTACAGCATACAGTTCATTGTTGGCAGCCATCTGCATTGATCAGTGTTTTGAGCACAGTTGAAAATGGAGAAAACTGAGCATCGTGCTATTATTAAACATTTTCACCTGAGAGATTGGACTGCCACACAGGTAAGCTGGCAAAGTTCATGTTTGCTCTGTATCATCATTGAAGACCATTTAATTTTGGATTATAGTATTTAAATGTGGCCAGACAAGCTCTTAAGGCGAAGAGCGTTCCAGCTGTTCAGTTGAGGTCACTGCCAAGGAAACCATTTACCAAATTTATAATACATTAATGCAAGACCATCCAATAAAAATTCGTGGGATCGCAGATATTGTGGGCATCTCAAATGAACGAGTGCATAATATCCTGTACGGAAAACTGTCTGGTAAGAATTTGTGTGCACGGTGGGTGGAGCAATTGCTCACTGTCGACCAAAAGTGCATCCAGCACAACATTTCAACACAATGTCTGGCCATGTTTAATTGCAGTCTCCAAGACGTTTTGCACCGATTTGTGACTGTTGACGAAACCTGAACCAATCATTACACACCAGAGTCAAAATTGCAGTCAAAACAATGGGGAAAGGATGGTGAAATTGTACCATCAGCTGGAAAGATGGTGGCCACTGGTTTTTGGGATTCTCACGGAGTAATCCTCATAGTTTACTTGAAAAATGCCCAAAAATTAATTGGACCGTATTGTCAATCGTTGGTGGATCGTGTGAAGCTTGCATTGTCGGAATAAAAGACCGGGGGCGGCACGCAAAAAATTGCTCTTTCACCAGGATAATACACCATCCCACACATGGGTAATAACAGTGGCGATAGTGTATGAATTGGGCCTTAAATTGGTTCCTCATCCACTCTGTACACCACACCTAGCCCCAAGTGACTATTTCCTATTTCCTGTTTCCTACCTTCAAACTTTGACTTGAGGAGGAAGAAAGTTCCATCAAATGAGAAAGTGATAATTGCAGTCAATGAGTGTTTAGCATATTTTGACAGAACCCAGATTTCTGATGAGATGGAAATGCTAGAGGGTGGTTGGACCAAGTGTATATCACTCAAAGGAAACTATTTTGAGAAGTGATGTGAGTTGTTTGCGAAACAAAAATCTTTTATCGCTCTTTTTCCACACTTATTGAGATGAAACAAACAAATCATAGAATGGTTACAACTGCTCACAGCATCAGCTGCAGCAGGGAATACAGCTTACACGAATCAAATCATGTCAGTCAGTTCAGAGCTTTGAGAAAGATACATCACTGACTAATTATGGAGACAGTTGTCATGAGCTTCACAAACCAGCACACAAAACATTTCCATGTAGTTGTCCAGTATGTGCTACAGTATGCCAATGCGAATAACCTGTGAATGATTCAGAAGGAGCACAGGCTGGCTAACGATGTGAGTTACGTCCTTCACTAGGACGTAAAATATCCTTATGGACAAGCCATACTGCAATCTCTGCCGTTTGGAGGGTTTTGATCGCTGTGCAAGTAGAAAATCTGCAGACTGGAAAAAGGGATTCATCGTGTGGCTGCAGATGCTGCCGAGGAGAATGTCCTGCAGGCAAATCTGGCATATCCCCTCCATGTGCATGATGCACACAGCGGTTTGCCACTGTCTCCAGAGCACCTAGACGTTTAAAATTGGTCTGCCCCCAAATTGATGAAAACACAGCGGAGTAAGCGGAGATACATTCAACACTACAGGAACCTCCAGCAATTTCTCAGTTTGGATATGAGACTTATTAGGTGGCATCTCCTTCAGTCAGCATCCTTGGTTGAAGAAGTACATTGATGTTAATATCTAGAAGAGGGACCTCACGATGTGTGGTTTTGAAAATAATTTTTATGAATTAATGAACAGATCTGCTTTCGGCAAAACTAGGGAGAATGTAAAAACCGGCCATGAATTTCATTTAGTTTACCGCTGGGACGGATGTTACGGTGCAAGAGATCAAACTGAAAACTTAAATTTTAAGTGGGCCACGGTTTTCAATGAAGGACTAGTCACGTTTTAGGGTTTCAGTGGTGTTTAGGAAGCCTGTCTATATCAATTTGTGTATTCTGGACCTCTGAAAATTTCACATGTACTGATTCCACTTGCTGATCCGTTTTATATAGATACAGATTATGTTATCTACTGGGTAAAATACTGTGATCAATACGAAATTATTAAGTACAATACAAAGAAGATCGACAGGTCTGCATATGCAGCTGATAATCCTTATGGAGTCATACCCCAGAAGAAGTTTATCAGGCTGATGGAAGACGGAGAGAATGTTTCAAGACTATGTAATTTGCGTGGTTCAGACCCAAAATGTATGCATACCAAATAGAAGCAGGGGCCACCCAAAGATGGGCTAAGGTAGTGCATCGTACAGTGTTGAGCTCTTATGATTTGAGACCACAAGGACCACGTGCATGGTGGTGATGCTTCTCTGCATATGGTCCACCAAGCAGTCTCAATTACGAGATCATATGCTACATACTACAGGTGAAAGTCAGCATGCCCCAAAATGATAACAAATTCTTCAGCTATGCAGATAGTATCAGGACACATCCATTCTCACATTATTCAGTCACGTGTGAATTTGTGTGTGTGTGTGTGTGTGTGTGTGTGTGTGTGTGTGTGTGTGTGTGTGTGTGTGAGTGAGTGAGTGTAACAGATAGATGAAGTGTTTGTCTTAATTGTGTTTATCTGTATAAGTGTGTTAACTCATTGCACACTATGTATGAAAGCAAATATTAAAAAAATATACTACATTTTTTATGTATATTGTATATACACTGAAGTGACAAAGAAAGTGGTATTCTAATACAGAGATATGTAGACAGGCATAATATGGAGCTGCGATCTGCAGCACATATAATTATAAGACAAGTGTCTGACGCAGTTGTTACATCGGTTACTGCTGCTACAATGGCAGGTTATCACGAAGTAAGTGAATTTGAATGTGGTGTTATAGTCGGCGAACGAGCAATGTGACACCACGCCTCCGAAATAGCGATGATGTGGGGATTTTTGCATACGACCATAATCATCAAATCTCTTACATCACTGCAGCCGGAAATAGATTCTACAAGAATGGAACCGATGACTGAAAAGAATCGTTCAACGTGACAGAAGTGCAAATCTTCCAGAAATTGTTGCAGATTTCAGTGCTGGGCCATCAACAAGCTTCAGTGTGAGAACAGTTCGATGAAACATCATCGATATGGGGAATCTGAGCTGAAGGCCCAATCTTGGCCCGCTAACTGACATTGGACTGTTGATGACTGTAAACATGTTGCCTGGTCAGACGAGTCTCGTTTCAAATTGTATCGAGTGGACGGACATGTACGGGTATGGAGAAAACTTCGTGAATCCATGGACCCTACATGTCAGCAGTGGACTGTTTAAGTTGGTGGAAGCTTTGTAATGGTGTGGGGCAGGCGGAGTGTTATGGGGCCCCTCATACGTTTTGATACGATGTTGAGAGGGGACACGTATGTAAGCATCCTGTTATCCAACGGACTTGGGCAATTCCAGCAGGACAATGCGATACGCCCAAAGTCCAGAACTGCTATAGAGTGAGTCCAGGGACACTCTTCTGAGTCTAAACACTTATGCAGGCCACCAAATTCCCCAGATGTGAACATTATTGAGCATATCTGATATGCCTTGCAATGTGCGGTCCAGAAGAGATCTTCACCCACTCGTACTCTTACAAATTTATGGACAGCCCTGCAGGATTCATGGTGTCAGTTTCCTCCAGCACTCACTGCAGACATAGTTGAGTCCACAACTTGTCGTGTTGTGGCACTGCTGCGTGCTCACGTGGGCCCTACACACTATTAGGCAGGTGTACCATTTTCTTTGGCTCTTCAGTGTAGGCTATATATGTGGTTCTTTCTTCACCTGCTACTGCTAGTGCACCGATATTATTTGCACATACAAAAACTAATCAGAAAAGAAAAAAAATAGTTTCTAATTAGTACTTGGAATTAAATGCAAATATGGTAGATGATCGAATAGAAGAAAACACATTATTTACTACTTTAAACATATGTATGGAATTAAATTTGAAATATTATATGTGATTAAATTGTATGGAAGATGTACACATTAAAAATGTACATCGATCATTTTGTTTACAAAAAAAGATCGTTAACTAAAAAACCATTAGCTGTTGTATTGTTATATCATAACTTGATCTTTACAAATGGTTAGCCATATGTAAATGTTGAAAAAGAAGAATTTTCTTAAATCATTGTTGTAAGATGTGGCTAGCTATTTGCAGTGTGCTGCATTGAACACGTCTTTCCATCACGAATAGACACCTTTACATATCAGCATAAAGTGTGTTCAATAGCAAAGTTCAAAGTAAAAAAATAAGAATTAATGATATTATATACAGTCATAGCAGCTTCATAACACATTACCACACAGTTACAGTAACTATATGTATTTCATCGTAACATTAAGATGCCGACTGCTGCTGGCCACCTGCTCTGACGTGACACCTCCCTGGCTGCTCTCCTGTGTGCACCACGAGCTGTGGCGCCAGCACTACCGTGGAGGGGGAGGAGCTGGCTGCGGCCCCACCCCTGCAGGTCTCCTCCTGAGGACAATGCTGGAGACTTTCGAGTAAGCACTGACTCTTGGGATGTCTATGTGCAATTGAGTGGTGTGGGGATTGTGATGCAGTGAGACAGAAAGAACAGTTTATTTTATATTTTCTTTATTTACATACATACATTTTATACTCATTGTGTTGAGCAATGTTTTCTAAGAAGTTGCCTTATATGAGTCTTAAATTCAGCCTCTATAGTATTCAGTAGTATTCAGTCCAACAAGGCCTCAACATATTTATGAGTAGATATATCATCCCTGAATTCTGCTTCAGTGGACTTCATACTAAATGGTTCTCCTGGCACACGGAGAATACATGCCTTTATAAACTGCTACTCTTACATTCAGGTGCCAGAATGTGAGTCTACCTGTAGCAGTCGCTAACACACAGTATAAATCATCCAAATCCCCCACACGAGAATGTTTAATTTAAATGCCCAGATGCCATGAAGTTAATCAAGCATATCTTCCCGGTAGATATCCACTGCTGAAACCCTCTTCCCTTAAATTTTAATGTGAGTTGGTGAATGAAATGGAACACTCTCTCGTCATTTACATTTTTTTATACTCCCACACGCTACACAGGTAGTCCTCTCATGCTATAAACACATCGAAAGTTTTCTACGTCTGTACCCATGATGGGCCTACATCCACGTGCTTAGATAGAATCAAATTATATGTGTTGGTGAAAAGCAGAACACTTCTGCAACGTAACTGAGACTTGGCGATTCGAGGAACGTCAGAAATCTGTACAAGATAGTAGAAGGGCTGCAGAGTTTGATAAATCTGAAAGGTTGTCTGTGGCTTGCTGTTGCATTTCAGCTGTTCCGTGTCTTCCTAAAGAAATAAATAGGTATAGTCGAATATATCTGATTTTTTGCCGATCCCTGGTGACAGCACTTCGTGATGTTCTTTTCACTACTGTATACGGACCTGAAACGATCCTTATTGGGCGACAGCAATTTGGGAGAGGGCAATGAAGGGGGAGGGAAGGGTCAGCGGACGGGAGGGTGACATAAGCAGTTGTGTCTGCTGTAATATCACACCGGAAGAAAAGAGCTGACAGATACTGAGGCAGCGATTTCGCTCGCAGCCTACAATGATCCTGTGCTACGAACCCTCACTGCAGTCTGTTAACGAATGAACGAGCATATAGAATAGGTTTCTAGATATGTGAGTGGTACGAAAACTTCTTAGTAACAGAACCCCTTACACTGTAATCGCCAACGAGTGTTCATGAGAGACAAAGGTATCGCCGAGAGTGCCGCAGAACATAATCTGACAGAGAGGATGAGCTGATGGTGGTGTGGTGTACGGCGAGATGTAAGTGTTGAGTGACTGTAGGAGGGTATAAGATGACTTAAACAAAATTTCTAGTTGGTAAGATGATCGGTAATTAGATTTAAATGTAGAAATATTCGATTACAGCATCAGCGGTGTGCTGCTTGACAGATTCATATCGATGAAATATCAAGGTTTAACGTTGCAAAGCGATATGAAATGGAATGAGCATGTAACCATGCAGCATAGAAAGTGAATGATCGACTTCGATTGAGAGAGTTTTAGGAAAGTGCGGGACATCTCTAGAAGACAGAATGTAGGACACTAGTACAACCTGTTCTTGGGCCCTGTTTGTGTGTTTTTGATCCGCACCAGGTCCTATGAAAGGAAGACTTCGAAGCAATTGAGAGGTGTGTAGCCAGATTTGTTACCTGTAGGTTCGAATAACATGCGAGTGTTATGGAGGTCGTTTGTGAACCTAACTAGGAACTCCTGTAGGGAAGACGATGCTCTTTTCGACGAACACTGTTGAGGAAATTTAGATAACCGACCACACTCGAAACTCACTGCAAAACGATTTCACTGGCGTCAACGCATAAGGAGCACTAAGACAGAGAAATTAGGGTGTCTGTGGAGGCATATAGACAGTCGTTTTCTCCTCAGAGTACTTACGAGGAAAGGAAGTGACTAGTGCAGGTGCAAGGCAACTTCCAGCATGCATCATACTGTGACGTATGACGTAAGTATGGAGATGTAGATGTACATCTGCAACTACACCAATACTCAGCGTGACACCTAGCGGTGTGTGGCGGAGGGTGCTTCTAGAACCACTAAGTGTCAGTCACTTTACTGGATTTGTTGCATCTTCTGGGTGCCCTGCGAACAAACTCTCTTTGACTCGTCTTCCCTACAAGACTGGCCCTAATTGTAATCCCTTGGCAGTTAGTTGAATTGGCACCCTTTGGATTTGTGTGACTCCTCGAGTAGCAGGAATTTAATGGATTCCTTCTAGTTCTCATGTGAATGCCATAACACTTTTCATTATTTAGAATAAACTGCCACTTTTCGCACCAAAATCGACACATTCTCTAAATAATTTTGCAATTAGTTTTGATCTTCTGATGGCTTTACTAGATGGTAAACGACAGCATCATCCGTGAACAATGGCTGCTCGGATTGCCTCCTAAATCGTTTATATAGATTAGAAACAGCAGAACGCCTACAACAGTTCGCTGGGGACGGTCAGATATCAGTTTTGTTTTACTGGACAACTTTTTTAATTTACTACTGCGCACACAGGAATATGGCTGCGATGCGAAGGAGAGACGTCACGTTTCCTGTGTGTAGCCGTCCTGTGGCAGACTTCCGCCTCACTCGTCGTTATATCGAGGCTGCTCTGCCTGCGACGCGCACTGCCTCTGCCTGCTGCCCAGTGTCGACAGCAGACAATGCATCCGGCAGGAGTGGTTGCCGCGCTGGCGGCTCTGCTCGCAGGGAATGGGACCTCGGTGCTGGAGTGCGTCTGCACCCACCATACCGCCTCTGTACGCTCGGGATACAGTTACGCTGAATTCGAGATATGGAGGAACTACTGTGACTATCCCGGTAAGTGCTTTATCGTGCAGTACGGAGCCACAAGACTTATGCGCAGTGCTGTTTTCAAACACTCACAACCGGCTTGGCTTTCACAAGCTGTTATCAAAGATTATAGTTTTCTCCCTGACAGTGAAGCACTATGTTTATCAGGGGTAAACTGCATTGCATTCTCAATATTTTCGGTCAATTTATTTTGCAACACCCTTTTGCGAGTGAGAAGATATCATAAAGTACAATTTGGAAAGATTGTAAATTAATCATCTATATTTCTTAATTGAGCCAAAAACGTTTTCCACATGTGTCAGAATAGATGGAAGTAAGATGTTGCCAGATACGATGAGTAGATTCTGCTCTACCAAAGTACTTTCGAGCAGAAGTTCTGACGCACCTCGCCATAATTGCGCCCTTTGCGTATTTTCCACAGTTACTTATTCTACATAGTTATGGAGACTCACATTATAATAATAAACAGTTCGGAATGAATATAGCGATGTCAAACGGCTGTTAACTATTTAACGTACAGCGATTCATCGATAATAAAGAGAATGAAATACAAACCAAATACAAAATTTCCATCGTTGCGCAAGCACGGTGAAATTCACTACCTTTACTGCATTGTACAACCCACCTTTGCGAATAATTTAATTTTCTAAATCATTTAAAATATTTTTATAAATGTAAAATTACCTTACAATGAGCTTGACGACGTTCGTGGGATTGAATCGTCTGTAGATATGTAGAGAAAGTCCATCTGCCTTTCCTTTTTGGTGTTGGATCTATGACTCTGTCGTTAAAATCTGTAGACCTGTGAATCGTTTCCTTCTCAGTAGAAAGCATGGCAAGAGCAGACAGCCTATCTTCATCTACGGTACTTCTACGAGACTGTTACGATAGAGTGTGGGAACACCTCTCTGCTTCATCGGTCTCATGGGATAGCAGCCGCTAATTTCGGCATATTCATGGAGTTGCCAAAAGATTGTTGTAGGCTACTTTCCATGAAAAATTTTACAAGGGCTACTGCGCTTTTCTTTTGTTAAAAATTATTTCGAGAATAAATGATTTGCAGTTCTGTTTTTAACTCAGCTCCATTCAAAAACTGCGCAACAGCAAAAACAATTTTTACAGGACACTTATTTGTCAAATGGTTCTGAGCACTATGGGACTTAACATCTATGGTCATCAGTCTCCTAGAACTACTTAAACCTAGCTAACCTAAGGACAGCACACAACACCCAGTCATCACGAGGCAGAGAAAATCCCTGACCCTGCCGGGAATCGAACCCGGGAACCCGGGCGTGGGAAGCGAGAACGCTACCGCACGACCACGAGCTGTGGACTCTTATTTGCCAGTGAAAAGTAGAACTGCTGGTGAAGTAAATTAGAGGCCAACAAGTGATTTGCTTTGTGGTATTACGAACAATGTTTCTAATTTTCAAACTTTCGTTTACTTATTATAGTTCAGGACATATGATGTTATAAACAGTGCGATGCACGACTGACTGCCTCATCATACATGACGTTTGTATTCATTGCTTCTTCCCTACTACCTCTGTTCGCAACATATTTTACACGGAGTACCGACGTACGCTGCTGAATGTATCTACAAAGTCATGTCATTGTATGACACATGGATCAAGAGATATGGCGTCATGAACACTGAGATGCGTGAAGAAATGCCGCATCATGTATGAATTTTTAATACATTTATTCTGTATTATTAAGACACATAGAGAGTTGAGCCCACTTAGGGAAATCCCTGACACATGGCAGAGCTTTTGACAGTTTTCAGCTGCAAAGTGCAAACGGCTGTAGGCGAAAACATTAGCCGTGTCTATAGAGCTATGAAGTGCCTATAGAGACGTTTACAAAATCGGAGTCTAGACATGAGAATGAGCTGCGCTTACGCATCTGGAAATTATGCATATTTCTTTGTACGACTGTTTTGTAATTTCAAAAGTGTTTCCACGAATACATCCAAATGAAATTTTTTTCTATTTACAGAGAAACATAATTCATTTTTGTTTTCATTTCTTATAGAATATTGTCAAATGTATATCTGTACATTGCTGGGTTTGTCAGCTAATTATTTTAGAAAGTATCTGTGACCGAATGGAAAATTTTGAATGTTGGAGTTTTAACCTTAGACCAAACGTTTGATTCACCATTTTCGTCTGCTTGCTGATACCTTCAATGTGTTTAACATTCCACAATGGCCTCTTTGCTCTTATGAATTATGAGAACTTTACACGATTTAAAGTTCCGTCTTATGGCTGATCCATGACGGATTCTTCGTTTCACAATTGCATCTGCAGCAGCCACTCTTCGAGGTTGCTACCTCTGCAAATA